>NC_133321.1:18431767-18519751 GCF_012295235.1 Primulina huaijiensis
GCAGATAGTTAACTTGACGCATGGTGATCCTCCGATCCAGAGTCAAATAAAAATTATGAAGTCATAAATTTATTTGTAAGGTATGTGGCCTCAACAAAAAAATATCTCAATTGTTGGTTGGTGACAAAAGGCGGTAGGTGTAGGACATGTGAGGATTGAGATATATTACAAGAGCTCAACCATTTCTTACTGGCAGACATTATTAATCCAGACACCAGCGAGGTATCCTGCTTCTTTCGATTTCTATACATTTTAATATCTTTGGATGTTTTGAGATTATTATTATTTATGGGTACGTTGGTGATCAAGCTAGGTAATTAACGACAATGGAAGCTGACATCTTGATGGATGCTGGATTGTTGCGAAACTATGATTTGTATCAGGTGTTGTTTTTACTGATTATTCTTTCACCTCGTTCACGCGTGGTTTCATAGTATTTTTTTTTGTTTTCATTTTAAATTTGTTTTTTTCTGACACAAAACTAATTGCGTTATGTTTTTTTGCATTCGAAATCGAAATTAGTATTTGTTGGAGACTAGCGTGTATCCACGTGAAGCAGATTATCTGAAAGAGATAAGAGCTCTCACCTCAACTCATCCCATGTAACTTAATTTCCTCTGATAATTTACGTCTTTTCATCATTTCCATGATATATATCAAGAGCCCTCGAATTGTTGTTTGATATAGTTTAGTTATAGTATTTTGTTTTGTTAATGTTGAAGATATATATAGCTTTGTATAAACTTCGATTCTTGATAGGGCCGTGATGGGTACAAATCCTGATTCCGGTCAACTGATGGCCTTATTCTTGAAGCTCATCAATGCCAAAAGAACTATTGAAATCGGAGTTTTTACTGGATATTCCCTTCTTCTAACTGCACTCACCATTCCTGAAGATGGGAAGGTTGTTACACATATACATCGGACCTAGCTAGTTAATAATAATTACGACGAAATGATGGAAATTTTGTATCAGAATGATTTTGTTTTACTGCTGATTGTAAAGGTTAATGTTACAGATTACTGCCATCGATCCGGATCGAAGCTCATACGAGATTGGTTTGCCCATAATCAAAAAGGCCGGTGTCGAACACAAAATAGATTTTGTCGAGTCTGCGGCTCTTCCAGTGCTCGAAAAACTCTTGGAAGATGTAACAACACTAACCCTTTTCGAATTGATCACTTCCCAAAACTTTAGTCTGATATCTTGTATTCACGACGCAGCATGACAATCACGGAACATTCGACTTTGCTTTCGTCGATGCGGATAAACATAATTACGTGGAGTACCATGAAAAGCTGTTGCGACTTCTGAAACCCGGCGGAATAGTGATATACGACAACACGCTCTGGGCAGGAACGGTGACGATGCCGGAGGATTCTGTTCCACCGGTTTTGTTACCGTCTCGGAAACCTGTGATGGAGTTGAATAAATATCTTGCTGCCGACACTCGCATACAAATTTGTCAAGTTCCTGTGGGTGATGGAATGACTATATGCCGGCGTTTGTAAGAGGCTTATTATTGCAATGTTTCCATGGTGTTGCTCGAATAAAACGCGTATTTTCGTTTTGCTGGGTTTGATTGTTCGTTTAACTGTGTTGCTTTTGGTGAATTGCTTGGATTTTATCCTCAAGCTTTAAGGGTCGAGTCTGTTTAATAATATTATAAAGAGTGGCTTTCTATATTTTAAGGCAAGAAGACAACTGATGGAAATCGGAATACAATACAAATTAAATCGTAAACAATTCCCAACATAATTGCACAATCAACCACTAGTTTCTTTATATCATATCAGCTTTTGCTTTGCTGCAAATGTTTCGGCCACTAGGAGAGGGAAGGCAATGGTTGCATCGCAATGTACCTGCTCAGGTAAGACAATTAACATGCCAAACCACTGCATTCGATCCACATATTAATTATTACCAATATGCGAGAAAGAAAAAAAAATGAATTCAACATACCTTCACAGACTTGGCTGAAACTCGAATTTTGCCCCAAGACACGGCTTCGTCAGGACGAGCACCTGAATCACTTCCATCGAACTCTTGTGCAGTGTTGATAAAGACAGCAAAATCGGCTCCGTTTCGCATCATATTTGCGTTACATATATGATGTTTGGGCAAACCTCCTCCGAGAAGTATTATACCCGTCTTCCTCAGACCAGAATAGACTGCCTCATCATCCATGGCTCGAATATCTGTTCATAAACTGAGCCTCTCATGACTTGTGCAAGAACAACATATACTGGCGCAAGATGATGGTTACCTTGCACAATGTCAATCACCAGGCCACCATGCTCATGCTTATACGAGTGGAAGTATAACATATCGCCCAGCGAACCATCGGTTAACCCGGGGCAGAAGATGGGTATGTTGTTCTGCAACAAGAGATGAGAACTAATAAATAAATAATAGAACCGGAAGAACAATCATACGGTGAATTAATGACTGATAACGCGTTACTCAAGGATATATGTCTTCTCAATTGTTAAAATACTTATTACCCCTTGATTAATAAGTTGTTATATTCGTATTTTAATATCTTATTAGTATATTATTTTTATTTATAAAACACTCATTACTTTGATTGATAATCTTATTTTAAAAATAATGACGTACGTCTAACTACATTTGAATGATCATCAGATCATGTACCTTGTATGCCCAGTACAAGTATGAGCGCTCATCATTGATTTCTTTCCCCAGTCGAGCAATCACTTTAGATGGTGTCCAGAGTACATTCTGGAAACATAGGAGGAACGAGACCACGACCTCAGAAACATCTCATAATCAACACATGTATCCTTTCTCGGAGATTATTACATTATTTTTAGTATAAATGCAAGGGACTAAGATCGTGAATTGATAGAAAACATGTTACGATTCAAGAAATCGCAGACAAATGCATTTATCTATCATTTGGCACACCGGATATGCTCGCTCTATGAAAAAGAGTCGAGCAGAACAATACCTGTAGTTTTTGTTCATCTAACATCTGGTCGAAAATTGGAATGATCCAATCCTCAAATTTACAGTAGTTGTCGTTAGGAACCAACAAATTGCCGATGCGATTCAAGCCTTTTGAACGAAGAAGAGCTCCAGGAAGAGCAAAGTCGCCTTTGAAAGTGGGAGCAAGGCACTTCACAAGGTCCTCCTCCACACCACCAGCCGTGGTTACCACTACATCGACCTACCGACGCGTTGGACAGACACCACATGGTGTGAAATTCAGGTCATATTGCATGATGTAAAACCATTCATGATTCACCTTACTAACTGTTAAAAACATTTGCTATGTTCCACAATTCCAAAGATGGAAAGGGAACCCATTATAAATACCCTACAAAAAAGACTAAAAAATTCCGCTTTCGGCAACTCTTTGGTCACGCTGATCCTATAAATTCAAGAGCACTTTACTTCAATGAGACTCGAGGATCACAGGGCGTAAAATATGAATAAATTTGGCGCATGACGCGACACATAGACAAGAAACAGAGTTTTCTGCAAACACTCACCATGCGATGCTGAAGAAGATATCGAATTGTCTCCCGAATGCCAGAGGAAATGAGATTTGAAGTGAAACCAAGAAACACCTTACATCTCACCGACTCCCTAAAAGCCGGGTCTCTTTCCTTTTCACTGCAATCCTTAGTCGGAGTCTCACTCGAAAGCCTCCAATCTAGCTTCAATCAAAAAGCAGAGACGCATTTCAATGTCGGTCAAAGAAAAATATATAGTTCAGAATAATTAGCGATGGTGGAAATGCTGATCGTATTAATTCGTAGTTGACATATATATATATATATGTTATCCACACTCAGCTAAAAGACCTCCATTATGGAGCACCAATGACACTTATCAGTTCAGAAAATACTGTAAAATGTCAAAATCATAACACGAGCACACCACGCTCAAACTTCTCTACTAAATTCAACAAATAAAGTGATAAACGAAAAGAAAAGAACTAGAAGGAAAAAAAGGGTAAAGAGAATCAAGAGACCATTTCATTAACTATTCGGACTGCGTCCCCAAGATTAGCGGCCTGGAATCCGGTAGAGACCAGTGATTTGATAAGCTCCGGGTAGTTCACTCCTTTGTTGAAATCGTACCCCACGATCTCTGAAGCCCCCTCCATTGAAACTGAGTGTTTGAAAACCGCCTGTCGGGCGGAATCCATCTGGTTTGCCGACATAGCTTAACAGGCGCGAGGTGATCGATTTTTGAATTTCCCGGCGCCATGGCTGCGCAGATTTATACTTGCTCTGGCTCTGTGTTTTAACGTGCACGTGCCTTATATTTCGATAAAACTAAAAGATTCAATACAATTTTTTTAATAAAATAAATCGATAACATCATTTTTGGTTAGTTTACTGTCCTTCGACGTGGTTTATACTTACAATCTCATTTTACCACAGGTCTAATTTATTGAACCACGTTGAAGTTTACAGATATATTATGTCAAAATATTATTGAAGTTTACATATATATTAATAGATATTGACAAAAACTTGTGTGGGACGGTCTCACATGCCGTATTTTATGAGACGAATCTCTTATCTGGTCATCCATGAAAAAGTATTAATTTTTATGTTAAGAGTATTACTTTTTATTGTTAATATCAATAGGGTTGACCCGTGATAAAAATTTGTGAAACCGTCTCACAAAAGACCTACTCATATATATTTGCTTTATAAAAAGAATAAAATCTCACCATTATAAGGTCTACACCTCAATGGATTTTGTTAAATATTTATTCAGGAATCAGGGAAATCGGAGCCTCTTGTTTTTTTGATGGACGAGATTATCGTAATTAAATTTCGAACTCGAAATTTTGATGTCAGATTGATTACAAGCGAATAATTGTATATATATTATCCATTTTCATCCACCACCAATCCAATATGTGATAAGATAGCTTGTCACGGAGTCCAAAAGGCTTGGTGTCACAAATCTCCGTCCCTACTTTCCGCTGGATGCCACTACCTATCTAAATGTGTGGTTGTGAAGATATAAAATATGCTACACACAATATACAGTTATACGGTGAAAATTTCATAAATATACGTTTGGTATTTTTAAAAAATAAATCACATTCGACTATTGTTTAGAACCACAAGTTTATATTTATCATTTGGAGTGTAATTGTTAAATTCAAGGTATTTTCGTCTAAAAATGACAACCAAATTTAATTTCTAAGAATCTAGCTATAGTATCTAGGCTGTGTGTTCATATTTCGGATATAATCAAAAAAATCGACCGTCTTTCTGATTGGTTTTTTTCGTTTTTTCGGTTCGGTTACGAGATAATTTAATTTAATTTCACATATCTCGTTTTTTTTTTAAATGAAAAATCGATACAAGTGAATCGGCCGTAGTTTTAGTTTAAATAACAATTTATTTCTTAAATTTCAAAAGATTCCACTTTCATTGCTCCATATTTGAATAGTTGATTTAATATATGTTGCTCTATAATTCAAATGTTGATTTAATGTTATTCGGTGAAATGATTAAAAGATCGGTGCTTCTTTTTTCTTTTCTTTTTTTTTTTGAAGATGTTGCTATTATTATTTGTCGGCCATTTGTGAGAATATGAAATGCATTAATTAACATGATTTAAGATGGTTGGGGATGCATGAAAAAGTTCTGCAATTCAGTGTTCACGCCTCAGAGTTTGATTATAAATAAAGACACAGTTTTTATCATTTTATTTATCTCATTTTTGATTTTTTTTTCATCTCAATATATATTTATTTGATTGTGTTGTTCTATAATATTTTTGAGATATTTTGTTCTCTTATATTAAGAAAAAGTATGTTCTATTTGAAAATACATTGAGTTGTTGTATACCATAATATTATAGTAGAATTTTTTTCCATCGATGTTTGAATTGTAGCATATGTTATTGCTCAAATCTAACAAACCGATAGTTGATAGCACAAAATCGACTCGAACCGAATTAAATTAAAACGATTTGGATTTTTGATCAGACGTTTCCAAAACCTAAAAACCGATTTAAGGTTAAATAAAATAATACAAACCGACTGATGAACACCTCAAAATAAAATTTAAAAAAATCTAACTTGACAGTAGAATAATTTATCTTTGATACATTTAAATAATTTTATAAATTTTAACTTTGTTTTAACTTAGACCATCCAACATCAACATTCTCGATTACATTAATATCATAGGGGGGTCCGAAGGAGGAGAACCACTCAATTTACTAGCGTGGGTGGAATCTCCATTGAATATTTTTTTTGGGAGGATATGCGATGAATACAAAATACACGATGCTTTCCCATTTTTGGAAGGACTATATATTCAATAAATTGTAAAAATATACTATCTTGCTCGTTTTTAGATTCAAAAAGATATGATTACATTTATTTTAAGACACCAACATAATTTCATTGATGTCCCCCCACCAATATTCACACACACACACACACAGTTGAATGGATAAGTCCAACTGAAGATAATATAATTTATCATATGGTACGGAATATTTCTTGCATGTGATCAATTTGCTGTGATTGTATGTAAAACACAAAAAATGAGACATGAGAATTATTATTTTCAAGTGTTTAGAATTCGAATTTCGAATATAAGTAGCTTCTTACGTGTGGACCGGTCCAGTTGAATGAAATCTCGGATTACAAATTTTCTAAACTAGGCCCATATGTCAAACCCAAAAGTGAATTTTGATCCAGCCCAATAATCTCTATCTCTCTCTCTCTACGTAAGCATAGATAACCCTACTCGCTAGAGTGTCCGTCTTTCGCTGAGGTAGCTACTGTGTGTCACTCGGAGCTTTCGCTGAGACGGAAAATAATCGATAATGGGTGATTTTTCTGGAACTTAAATTCCAATTGCCTTTATTTATCATTGATTTGTATCTAGAATTAGCGATTGATTTGGAAGAATTTCAGGTAAAGTTCATGGATCGCTGGCACGTGCTGGAAAGGTGAGAGGACAGACGCCGAAGGTGGCGAAGCAAGACAAGAAGAAGAAGCCACGTGGCCGTGCTCACAAGCGTATGCAATACAACCGCCGTTTCGTCACTGCTGGTAATCCTAACTTTGCACATGTTTTCCTTGATTCCTGCCAGCTTTGTTATTCATGATGCATATTGAGTTAGATCATTTATATTATATTTGCCTTGATAACAATTTATACAAATGCTTAACTATTGGATTAACTTGAGAACATGCTTCCGAATCTATTCATCTAATCAAAGTATTCAATCCTAATTCCATTTTCCAGACTCTGTGGGGATCAGGAATATTTAAGTAATCAAGTTATTTAGATGCTGAGAGAGTCATGTCTTTGGGTGCAGACTTTGATTTATAAGAGTACTTTATATTATCTTGATGTTGTTTATGCTTTGGGAATTGTATTTGACATTATCCCTTTTATTATATGGAATATCAGTATGAAATTTACCTGTGTTTGGTATGATTTTTTCGTTTCAACCTTGGTGGTTTATCGAACATGATAATGGTGAAATATGCTTAAAGATTTCATACTACATTTGATAACATAAAGTTTTGACTCGATTGGTTACATGGTTTTCTTGGAATTACTTGCAGTTGTTGGCTTTGGAAAGAAGAGGGGGCCCAATTCGTCTGAGAAGTAAAGTTTGAAGTAAGTCATTTCTTGTGGGTTGAGTCTTTGGGGACCTGAAATTTATCGTTTCTCCCTGGCATGTCATAGTGTTTTGACTTGTCTGCTGTAGCAGCTCTTTTATGGGAATTTGACCATATATTGAATACGTTTCTGTTCCAATTTTAGTATTTTGAGTTGAATTAACTTGAATTGTGAGTGCTGTTTTGTGTAGGGTGATGAGCCGAGGAACCGTCTCAAGTTTTTGCAGGACACCTAAATGATAGAAACTGTTTCAGATTATGGTTGTGGAAATGTTCAAGGATTTGAAGCACATAAAGATTATGACGATAAACACTCGGTATAGATCCCTGTACAATTTGATCATATTAGAATGAGATGATAACCCATTAAAGTTAATTTAAAAAACTTAGGTTTTCTTTATTGAAATTTGTAATTTTCTCCCGTTGTTTTTTCACTTTATCTTACACTCCAATCTCCATCAAGGAATTACCACTGTCTGTCCTATTACGCGTTTGATCACAATTCACAACATTAGCAATGTATCATGCTCGCAAGAGATATGCACTGCGCACAGTTCACAAAATTTCTATTTTGGCTTGTATCATGATGTATTACCCAGTGTAACAATGAAAGCTAAGATCTGAGTACAAGGTGACTTGTACTTCAAAATTTCCTGTGAACGAAATTTGTCCGAATCCTAGCTTCAGAGTTGATGGAGTTTACAAGGGGAATCGAATTTCAAAATCGAGCACCCCATGTGAGATATGCGTATATAGAAAAACCTATACCTTTCTATGCCTAAGAATTTGGGAAATTCCAATGGTCGTGTGCTTGTATAACTCGAGGAAGTTGTCATTTAAAATTGCTAAATCTTTAAAAAAATTTCATGTGATTTGTTAGAAAATTTTATTTTTACCCTGAAGTTGTATTTGTATTGATGGATTTGAAGCTACGAATTTCAAATCTATAATAACGAATTTGTTGATTTGTTTAAAAAAAATTTCAACTGAAAATGAATTTTAAATGTAAAATAATTATTTTTTGGAGTTAATGTGGTAGATTTCAAGTTCATCTCAAAATGAAATTATTTCAAATCTTCTCCTACACTTTTTCAAATGAAAATCTTTTGATCCAAATGCAATTAAATTACCCAATTCTCGGTGTATGATGTTTAAGCGTGAAAATTTTATGACAATCACACAGCAATCAAAATCTTGAACCTTCCCTTGGTCACAATAATGAAAGAAAGCAATAAAATATTAATAAAGATAATAAAAACCAATTCCGACATAGATCAATTTTATTTTTTTGTTTTCTTTAAAAAAAGTTCTATATAAGTCCAAGAAAATTAATTTAAGGTTTCCCATGTGAAAAACTACTACCGACATTTACAATTCATCGTGAAAGCTTCCCTTTTGTGGTACCTTTTGAGAGTGATAATCAAGAAGATAAGTCGCAGCCAACGATGCATGCAAAGCGGCACCGTAAGGAAGTACATCTTCATTCACTTCAAATAGAGGGGAATGGCCGAACTCAAGCCGTCCCCTAGTCTCGTTTACCATCCCGACATAGTAGAAGTATCCCGGTATCGTCTCTGCAAAAAACGAGAAATCTTCAGATCCCATCACTGGCTGGACCTCTTTCACACTCTCGGTGCCTAACATACTTCCTGCTACATTGAGGAAGTGCACGTGCAATCTTCGGTCGTTTACAGTCACCGGATAGAAGGGCTTCTCGTTTTCGAAGAAGTCAAGTGTGGCATTACAACGTTGAACTGAAGCTTGAAGGGTGACAACCTGTAAATCATGTGAATGCACATGAGATTTATTTACAAGGAGGCAGGAGCAGATGTTGAAAGTAAATATAAACATGTCGAGATGTACATTCGAGAATTGCAAAATTCTAAATAAAGATTCACCAAACCTCGTAAGAATCGAATAATGATTTTGATGCATCCATCCTTGCATGAGTTGCATCCCGTTTTATGTAACATCGTTTTGAAATTTGAAACCAACTGTAGTATTATTGAAGCCAGAAAAGTTGTTTTCTAAATCCAATTCCATTATTTATACTTTTCAACAGCCGATTGGACGTAATGTCACAAACTGAGCCAAGAACACCACAAATTTCTAAAAACTAAATCTCTATGATCATCTTGTGGGCAAAAAAGTAACGGGATCGAAATGCCACAACTATCCCACACCAGTTGTATATATATCCTTGATGCATATCATATCATAATTTTAATCACGTTGAGAAGCTTACCTCTTCAATGCGCTGTTTGAGCTGCTTAAAACTTTCTTTGGAAAATGCTCGGAATGTTCCACCAATCGTAACCGAATCGGGAATGACATTGAATGCGCGACCACCTTCAAATTTAGCGACAGTGACTACCTGAAAGATCATTTCTTCTACATAAATTGTGTATATATTCACTAAACGAAAGAAGACAGTGCATAAATAAAGTGTGCTACCTGAAGTCCATAATAGTCTCATGAAATCTGATCGAAATTTTTTACCTGTGAATCCAAAGGATCGGCTTCCCTTGAAACAAGTTGCTGTAAACTCAAAATAATATTTGAAGTGGCTAAAATCGGGTCTATAGTGTGCTGTGGGATGGCAGCATGACCACCTTTCCCACTAATTGTCGCCTCAAAAAACCCACAGCCAGCCAAAACAGGGCCGGATCTTGTGGCCACCACACCTATCGGATATTTAGACGATACATGCAAGCCAAAGATTGCATCAACATTCTCTAGTATCCCGGCATCTCGCATTTTCTTTGCACCACCACCCCCCTCCTCTGCCGGTTGGAAAACCAAGATAACAGTACCCTAAAATCCAAAATATAAATAA
Source organism: Primulina huaijiensis (assembly GCF_012295235.1). Taxonomy (NCBI): domain Eukaryota; kingdom Viridiplantae; phylum Streptophyta; class Magnoliopsida; order Lamiales; family Gesneriaceae; genus Primulina; species Primulina huaijiensis. The sequence goes on from NC_133321.1 coordinate 18,442,250, forward strand.
CAGAAATCTTTAATTTACTTGCCATTCACGAGAAATCCATATTCAATTCCATTTTCTAGAGTAAGATGTCATCTGAGATGAGAATAACAAACAGCCAAAAATCCTACTTCAGGCATACAAGTTACATGAATCAGACAAAATATCGAAGCCTATTTAAATAAAAGTTTCTTAAATAAAGTAGAAGGAAGAAACCTGTAATTCACTACTATGATCCTGAAGTAATTTTGCTGCACCAAGAAGCATGGCCACATGAGCATCATGTCCACAAGCATGCATCTTTCCATTAACTTTACTTTTGTGTTCCCACTCCACTGCTTCCTAATCGAGTTAAAAGCCAAGACAAATTAACAATAAATATCTTATCAACAAAGTTCAGAAAATTAGAGAAAAATATCAAACAGGATTCAATTAGTATGTTGATTTATAGGGTGAGAAACATATGTCTGCTCAAATGCTGAGCAAGCGATTATTAAAAGCGACTTTGGTCAAACATAAATTTGGAAAAATGGTCTCCATCTGGCCAAAAATGCGTTGTCTTACACTTAGATTATGCCTGCTTTGATATTTTAAATTTATGTTTGATCAAGATTATTTTAACAGTTTCTCTGGGTGGGTCACAGTGTTGCTCCATTAATAATCATGGCAGGCTAATAAATGAAAAACGTCATTCTATCCCTAAAAGGCTAGTATTTCGGATATGAGGTTTCTTGATGACCTGAAAAAAGCTATGGTTGAATCAATACCGATAATGTAGCATGTTTTCATGTCATAAGTTACATTCAAGTGCATATGCTGAATATAGCATGCAAGTAGAAGGCATCTAGAATCCGCTGATGCCGAATTCTCGAATTTTAGACAATGGCGCACCGAACATCCATTTCCCAAGTAACTATGGAATGACTGATATAGTTGAAAGATTCTTCTATGACTGAAAATTTCATGCTACCTTAGAGCAAGGGTGCACACGTGGGATGCACCCTTGGGCCAATACTCTGAGGGGCGTATCTCGTCAACCAATATTTGGTGTTTTATCATATGGCCTACCATCAACACGGAGCCAGGATTATATATTTCCATAAATTATACATCAAACTCTAGAAAACCTTGACAGTGTTACGCAAAATATTTAAACAAAAGTATTATTTTTTTGGCACAAAACCTGCATAGCTAAAGCATCCATATCAGCTCTAATGGCGACAAAAGGTGGACTTCCCGTTCCAATGTATCCAACCACCCCAGTAACAGCGATTGGATGTTCATAAGAAATGCCCAATTTATCAAGCTCATTTCTGATGAGCCTGCTGGTGTCAAATTCCTCAAAACCAAGCTCTGGGTTTTCATGTAAATCCCTCCTAATGCTCACCATCCACTCAACAAGCTCAGGTCGTTTGGCCAAATTCAAGAATTTTGATGGGATTTCAGGTAACCCCTGTTCGGTTAGAAAAGGCTCAGACAAAGAAAGCTGCGCGCACAGAATGTAAAGGAAAGGGATATAAAGAAAGAAACTCATGATTCGTTTTGACGATAAGTGACGAATTCTTGTGAATTCTGAGTTTGAGACGTCGCTGAAGAACTGTTTGTTTGTCTGGGAATCTCGGAGTTTGCGATTCTCGATGGTGAATGATGATTAGTGTACAAGATTAATATTTTAAATTTTTTATTTTAGAGTAATTTTTAATTTCATTTTTCGATATTTCTTATTATTATTATTATTCAAAAAAATAATATTATTAATGATGAATCTAATCTATGTTTGAAGAAACATCATATTAATGATGCCCTACCATTTCCCTTTTCGTCAAAATACCTCTTTTCTCCAGCTTTAATTTTATTACAAAGTTTGGATCCAACGTTAATGTGAAGCTTCTTGAAGTTTCATTATCATCAGAAATTTTTTAAATGTAGTATTGATTCACAGTTCTTTATAACTACGCTTCGAACACGAGATTTTATCGTACACTCGAAATCTCGATGCACCTATAAGCATCAACAACTATTTGATCCTTGCCCAAAAAAAAAAAATTTGAAGCAAGGTTCTAAAGAATGTCTTGCTAATGTTCGGAAAGTTTCGAATTCGAATTTTTATCTAATCTCCAAATCTTGGTATCAAATCCACCATGAGCATGAAAAAAATATTTTATTCGTAAAGAAAAATCACCATGATAACAAAAGTTAGTTACTCTAACGGTCTCAAATTTAATAATATAGATAACTAAAAATTAATTTAAGATTTCAAACTTATGAAATTCTAAAAATATCTTCTAAAAAACGCGAAAATCGAACCAATGAATATCTACTAATTTTGATTCGTAACATTTTGCCGTTATATCAAAAAACGTTTTGATAAACATTTAAAACTATAATTTTAACATTCATCTTTTAAAATTACATAGCAGCTAAAATATCACGTTTTGATCGTTATATTAATATGGGTGATTGTTGAACCTTAACAATCATCCTCCCAATAATTGAACCGTTTTCATTCCATGATAATCGAACAAGTGATCTCGTCTCTGTTACCGATAATAAGATCGAGTGTTCACCATTTTATAAAAAACTATACCAATGATAACAGTGCAATACCGATATTTTGAATCGCACAACCGTAACATTTTGACTGTTCTTTTAGCAAGGATAATTGTTGCACTGCATATAATGTTTCAGTTTTTTGATTGATTTATCAGCCTGTTTATTTTCTTTCTTACGATGATGAAAGTATTTTAGAGACAACTTATCACCTTATATTATATCACCTTATATTTATATAAGAAATTTCATTCCGATTTGATATAAGAAATTTCATTCCAATTTGATACCAAACAGACATGTCCTTAGAGCCAATTTACATACCAAATCGTTTAGCTTTTAAAAAAAGACATGTTATTAAACAAGATTTCCAAAGTTTTGTTGAACAAAATAGGAGTAGATACCTTTTTTTGTGTAAAGTAGTGCAAAAGCTAAAAGAAAAATCTACAAAGTAACATTTTCTAATTAATTATTGATTCCGAATTTCTTTTAAAAAAAACACACACACACGCAATTTGCGTGAAGTCATATTTTAGAAATATTGATTTAAATATATTAAATATGACCTATGAAAATTATTTTATGTATAAAAAATATTAATAAAAAGGACCTATTTTATGGTCAACTTATAATAAAATTCTTAATTAGATGTAGGAGGCAGTGTAATTCGCATTGGGCAAATCCAATTCTTCTGTTTACACCTCAATTTCTTTTTGAAAAAAAAATTATATTTTTAATTGAAACCGAAAATATGATATTGGCTTAAATAAAAATCGAATATACAATTTTGATTTTTGTTTCTTAAAAATAATATGGATATGGGTTCGTAGATGCAACTGAATCGATTTGAAGTATGGATTTCCGACTGGAAATATGGGCTTTTTCTAACGGCCCAGCACTTTTTATTATCCACCAAAAGCCGCAAAATCCAAGATCGTGTATATCTTTATGCAAAAGTGTTTGCAATCTCACTTAATCTGTGAAGTCAAAATTCATAATTACTTATTTTTAATAGTTGTAAGAGTAGGTCTCTTGTGAGACGGTATCACGAATATTTATATGTGAGACAGATCAACTCTACCGATATTCACAATAAAAAATAATACTCTTAAAATAAAAAGTAATATTTTTTCATGGATGAACCAAATAAGAGATCCGTCTCATAAAATACGACCCGTAAGACCGTCTCACATAAATTTTTACTTAGTTTTGCAAATAGTCCCACAGTAAATTGATGGTTGTGTTGCTATATATTTAGGGGTGAGCAAAATTTCGGTTAAACCGAAATAACCGAACCGAATTAAATAACCGAGCCAATTCGGTTAATTCGGTTCGGTTATTTCGGAAATTCGGTTTTCAAATTAAAAAAATTCGGTTATATCAGTTAATTCGGTTCGGTTACAGTTTTCAAAATTTTTAAATCGGTTAACCGAATTAACCGATATAATAAATATTATTATTTAATAATTTTTTATTATTTATCAATTTTTATATATATTTTAATTTTTAATTTTAAAATCGATATAATATGTATTAATTGTGTTCAAACAAAATTTATACATTTGTTAAGTGTGTGATTTTATGTTTTTATGCATTTGTGTAGACGGTGGTGTTCAAGAAAAATTACATATATAATTAAAATTAATCACAAATTTTTTTAAAAAAACTAATCGGTTAATTCGGTCGGTGGACCGAATTAACCGATTTTAGTTCGGTTCGGTTGTCATCGGTTATGAAAATTAATTCGGTCGGTTCGGTTATGACTAAATATTTCAGTTCGGTTCGGTTCGGTTCGGTTATGACTAATTCGATTCGATCGGTAACCGAATTAACCGATTGCTCACCCCCATATATATTACTTGAAATAGTCGTACTTTGTACTTTAGTTTAGATTTAGATATAGATTACTTCGCCATACACAAATATTAAAAAAAAAATGAAAGGAAGAAAGGAAGAAAGAAAAGTCCCCACTTAATCCACTTGCTTGCAAGGCGAAAAATAAAAAGAGTAACAATCCAATCAACTTATCCTTAGGTGGAAGGTAACCTCGATGTGTTGGCAAATAAGACAACAAACGAGCACATTTCTTGGATAGTCTTTTTCTGATTGTATCATATTTTTATATAATGAAATAAAAAAGATGTATATTTTTTTTTTGAAAAACTAGTTAGTGGCATGATTCCATTATATTTATATATATAAATAAGTTTAAATATAAAATCTTTAATAAAATTGATGTTGATAAAATATTTATATAAATTTTAGTGATTATGGGATGGCCCACTTTGGCTGGCGGAAATGGAATGGACACTTGCTGAAATGATATTTGTCAAACAAAATCTCAAGAAAATCTGAAGGGTGTCCCCCCGCAGTCCCAATCTCCAGCATCCTTAACCTAATCCCGTCCTTGTCTCTCATTATCCAGACATTGTACATATTATTATCCTCACATTATTTTTTAAATCCAAACTTTTTTTGGATATTATTATTATAAAATAGCGACACTTTGTTTGTAAAATAAAATGATTGATCGTTTTATTTAAATAATATAATTAAATGATTGACTTCATATCATTATTAATTCTTATAATTGCGTGATAAAAATTCACCACACACGTAAACATATTTAACAATTCACGAGAATATCTTAAATTAAATGTTTATGAAATTCAAATTATGATACATTATTTTTTATATTCACAAAAAAGGATATGACTAAATACAATACATAATTTCGTTTTCCAAATCCAAGGAAAAGATAGAGATTACTGCAAAATCAAACAATATTTACCCCCAAAAAATTAAGAGATTCCACTCTTCAACCCCACCACTATCATCCTCACAATATTTGCTGAGAATTACGACATTTTTATACTTACAGAAGCTATGTACGTACATGGCACTGCAAAATCAAATCTACTTGAGTAGATCCGACACCCACCCAACATCCGGGTTCGGATTCAGATCCAGGGGATTATCCTTGCTCAGTTTCTCGAACATCTTGGCCCTCAAAGCCCTGCCCGATTCAACCATCTCCATCACCGGAATCGCATCCTCCCATGCGTCGTAAAAGCCAATTCCGGGTCGGGTAGTTACCTGGGTTGGCGTCGTTGGGAGGCTGAAGTTACCGGGTCGGGTAAAGTGTGTCCTCGGAGAAAAGTTTTCACCCATCCATGAATGAGGCATGGACTTCACTTTGCTCAACTGCAGCTGGCGCATGGAATCGTTGACCGAGATGCTAATCGGGGACATTGGGGGCGACTCGGCCGGAGAAGGGACGGAGCCGTGCGAGTCGGCGAGTGGATTCATGACGCGGAGCTGATCGGGACAGTGGGCGAAGAAACAGACGCGGCGCTTGCAGTTCATCCCGTCTTTGCATGGTTGGGTACGATAGCGCGCAGGGTGTAGCCAGCACTCGAATACACCATGCGAAAAATCGCAGGCGTCACCCCTTATGCAGCTACCCTTTCGAAACTCCGGGCATGCCGCGGACGAGTAATGAAACTTCCTCAGGTCACGGCGGCGCGCTTTCTCTCCTGGGTGGGCATACGGGCACTCCGTCCAGTCATGAGACCTACCACGACCACACTTGCGCACTTTAAACTCGAACATACGGAACTGATCACAGGAGTGCGCATCAACCGGGAACTCCTCCATCTCCGGGAACCCAGCGTCGTTCAAATTCGATGGCAAAAAACGCTGGAGCGCCAACAAAGAGTCGTAGTATTCGTCGACGTAACTGCAACCTTCATTGACTGTAAGGCTTACAGGGAAGGTGGTAGGATCAGAAACGGCAGCGGTGGGAGACCACGGAGGAACGTGCATAATTGCACCGCCACGTATCATTATTTCTCTCTGGTTTTTTCTCTGAATGTTTGCCTAATGTTCCAGTTTTTTGGTACATATATGAACTGCAGAGGTGGGATTTAACTGTGGTTAGGTAAAAAAGACAAAATGCACTCTCTCTCACTTAGACTGAAACCTGGGTAAAATAGTAAGACGTGTTTCAATACATGGCTAATATTGGACTGTGGCGGCATTAGCTCGACGGCCAGGTGATTAAGGGTAGGGAAGATCAAATTTTTTTTATTAATCGTTCGAACTGTCCGAACTGATTTGCATCGCACCGTTTTACTAATATTTTATAAAAATAGTGATTAAAAATACTAATCATAAACCGCACTGCACACACGGTTCGGTTATTTTTTTTGCCAAATATCGCACTAAACCGCACCGCTTGTCATCATATTTGACCTATGATTATAATAATTTGTAAACAACATATTCAATTAAAGAATTCATCATTCATTATATCTAACGCTCTTCAAAATTATTACTCTTAAAAAGAAAAATTATCTTTTTCTTAATTATTCTTCATATCAGTCTTTTATTAGAGGATTTATCTTTTTCATAATAATATTTTATTTGAAGTTTGAAAGTAAAAAAAAGATAAAATAATGTAAATGTCATTTTATTGTATTGTTAAGTTAACTTAGTTTTGAATCTTAATTATTATTTTATCTAGTTTTATCTTTGTATGATTTGAACTATATTTTATATTTGAAGAATCTATATTGTTGTTGTTTTCAAATAAATTAAAATATATGTTCTAATATTTTTCATTAAAAAAATCGTAAACCGACCGCAACCGCCTGAAACCGCTCAAAACTGTAAGACTAATTCTACATGTAAAACAGTGATTATTTTTTTAAAATACTAAGTAACCGCATATGACAATTCGGTTTAATTTTGTTTAAAAAAACCGCGAAACCGCACCATGATCAACCTGGTGTAACTGAAGGACCACACGCTCATTCAGGCTTTGTGGTAGTGAAAGGGATCAATGGGGCCCGGAATTATTTGACACTATTCGTACTCGTTAGGGCCAAAATGTTTTGGGCTGGGCCTACTCCCAGAAGAAATGGGCCTTAAAAGTAAGTAACTACAGAAGCACTGGAACCCAAGTGTTATCCAGATTTCAAAATAAATCTCGAGTTTATTTCTATTCTCATTGAGTTCATCGTTCTCTCCATATTCCCGAGTATTGGATATAAGATTATTTTGGTTAAATAAATTAGAATTATGTTTATCAAATATATTATCGAAATCAAAGTTCGTCGTAATTTATCATCTTAAAGATTGGTTTAATTATTTGTATGGCTTGCAGATGAAAATAAGAATGGATATAAATGTAACATCACTCTTTCTTTATTCAAAGTTCAACGCTATCTTTGGATCTTTATCGGAAACTCATGTATCCTAAATGATGATAATAATAATTAAAGTGAAATTCAAGAGGTGTCGAATTACATACTTTGAAAATTCAACATTCAAGTTTTGAAAATTTTTAAGTTACATTAACTCGAGCTCTACATATTCGGATTTTCAGAGCACAAAAAGCTCGAGATCGGTATTGGACATGATGGTTAAATGACATGAACTTTTTTCACAGTCGTTGATAAAAATATTATTAAGTAAAGCTCAAACAAAATAACATTTATGAAAAAGAAAATATATAATTTGAGCTCGACATGTTCGAACTTGACTCGATGCTCACGAAACAGAGTTGCCCAAAATGAAATTATTTTGGGCTTTGGTTTGTCGGGCATAGAGTTGGGCTGTCACGGGATTGGGCTTCATCCCTTGTGTAAATAAACATATTCAGATAAACACTCATTTACGCCATCAACTGTAAACACCACCAACATGACCGCTCTGGAATCTAAATTTTGACTTAAATCATGCAAATGAATAGAGTCACTCGACATATTTTATCTACATCGATTTCTATTATCATATAGGAAATAATGTGTAATGACAAATATATGTCGGAGGAACTACGCCGAAACCTGCGTTAGACTAATGACACTTGTAAAAATCGAACCTTAAATTTGTGATGAGTATCAATATTAAGTATAAATTGTTCTTCAAAAAGTGTGTAGCCCATACAAAGGAAGGTACGAGACGAGAGGCGCAATCATTTATATAAACTGCGCAGCGCCCCACTATTTTATGTTCCCGTTAATCTCACGCTACTCAACTTTCTCTTTTTTCTCTATTTATTTATTATTAGCACATTCAACGCTTCAGTGTCGGGCAACTCTACGAAGATGTCGTGGCAATCTTACATAGACGACCACTTGATGGCGGACATCGACGGCTGCCACCTCATCGCCGCCGCCATAGTTGGTCACGACGGCACCGTCTGGGCACAGAGCACCAATTTCCCTCAGGTTTTTCTTGTTTTTTAGTTCTTCTCGCCGCTTTATAACATTTTTCTTCTTTTGAGTCTCGGATCTGAAATTCTGGTTGATGCCTGCGTGATTTGGCGTGGGAGATCCGTTTTCTGGCAGCTGCTTGTTTGATTTTGTTGTGTTGGTCCCTCGGTGCGATTCGTTCGATCCAGCTACTGAATGAAGTTTACAATTTTGGGATCCCGTTTAGTTGTGTTTTGATTCAGACTTAGTTTTGATGTTGAGTTGGTAGAGAAAAGAAAGGAAGGGAGGAGAAAAGATTCAGTTTTCCTTCCATTCCTCCCTTATTTGAAAGGAAAATTTTCTTCTAAATTTAGAACAAATTTTCCTTTTTTCCCTTCCATTAAAATCTCCAAAACATCCGTTTCTTTTAAATTTTCTTTCGTTTCTTTTCCATCCAAATCTCAACTCCCAACAGAAATTTTTACTAAGGAAATCTTGGCATAATAAAAGAGTTGATTTGGCTACTCTGGATACCATGATCGCTATCTCCGTTTTTTATTATTATTTTTTAATTTTTTACATTGGACAAATTACACCTAAAATTTTAATATCACTTTAGAGGCAGCTACCAAACCCAGCGCGCATCCGATCTGCTCACGGGTAAAATTGATCAGCTGCAATGCGGCCATGCGGGAACCTCGATGATAATAGCACGTGTTAGCCACTTCAAAGCATACTTCATGCAGTTAATTTCAGTACAAACCCGATGTCGTTGGTTAAAGTGCTCATCTTTTAGATCATCGTAAGCAATTTTTTGTAGTGGCTACGTCAACATCCAAGATTTCATTTTTCAATAAACTGATCCAGTGTACTAGAAATAGAAAATGATTACCAATAGGAAAAGAGGATGGCCATTGATACTTGGTATTTGCAGCTGCAGCAAATTTTGTATGAGCGTGCTATCTAATTTGTGTTGTCAATCTAGTAATTTATTGTTAATTCATTGGTTTTCTAATGTGAAATTAATGTCGATGCAGCTTAAGCCTGAGGAGATAAATGGTATCACAACTGACTTTGAAACCCCGGGCACATTAGCTCCTACTGGGTTACACCTTGGGGGCACCAAGTACATGGTTATACAAGGTGAGCCCGGGGCTGTCATTCGAGGAAAGAAGGTAATCATTTCCTACTCAAATTCACTTGTTTGCAAGGTTATCTGTATTTTTTTCACGAGTCTTGAAGTTGGTTTGAATTTCGAATTGAGATTAGGATAGTAAAGGAAACTTAAGTCCTCGAGCTGTATTCTTTAGCAAAATAAATTTCAATTCAAAATATTTGATTATTAAAGGAAGTAAGAAAATAAGGAACAAATTGATAAAGAATATGTTAATGCAAGCATTCCTTTCTATTTTGTGTTAGACCAAACCATTGAAATTCATTTAAATTATATTTTTAATTGAAATTTTAATATTTAAAAGTGGTTTTCACTTGGCACACCGCACTTGTGTTTCAAAGGTTGTATGGATGAGTTTGGTCAACAATATTTGAGATTGTAGTTAAATGAAGGATGAGACCACATGTCCGTAATATCGCCCTATTACTTTTGGGATTTTTTCGGGAAGAAAAGAAAATGTGCTGGTGGTGCACATTTTACTCGTAGATGGAACATGATTCTTTTGAAAACTATATCTCCATGAACTGAAGGTGGCTTTTGACATGTTGCCATTGAATGTACTTAATTTTGAACGAATGTGTTAATATATGATGCAGGGAGCTGGTGGTGTTACTGTCAAAAAGACCAGCCAAGCCTTGATCATTGGCATCTATGATGAACCCATGACTCCAGGCCAGTGCAACATGGTTGTTGAGAAGATTGGTGATTATCTTATCGAAATGGGTCTTTAATTGTTTGGTGAGCATTCTCCTTTTGGCGTTTCCATTTTCATTAATCTTGTGTTGTCTCTTAATCTTTTATACTCCACACTATTCAAACTTGTTTTCTGCATTTGGAATGTTTTGTAGGGAAGCTTTTATTCAGTTTTTATATCGTTGATTCTTGTCCTTGGTCATGGCGAAAGCAGTTTGGTATTTGGGAAATTATAATCTCCGTGCCTGATATCAACAGCAACGTCTTTACATTGTGGTGGGGAAAGTTGTGGCTTTATGCGAGTAATTTATGTATTTCTGAGTGGTTTTGATACTGTTCCAAAATTTATCGACATCTTTCTCATATAATAATAATGGTATTTTGGGTTGTAATACCAATTTCTTTTATACAAAAACTCAGGTGGTTAGATTATAATATAATTGATTATAATAAAATAATAAATCAAATTTTAAATTAATAATTATATTTATTTAGATATTGGCAATACAAGTATGAAATACTTCAAATGATATTGAATGAAGTTGAACTTTATATTAATTAATGTCAAATATATTTTATAAATATGTTATAATTGAATTTGAAGTTTATGATATAAATTTTTTTTAAAAATGTTTAAAATTCATAAATTTAATATCTATAAATTCAAACGCAACATCGATATCATCTTAGGGACGGTGATTTCTTTGGTCAAGTGTGAGCGTCTACGCTAATCTATATAGAGAGAAATATTTATAATAATTGATAATAAAATTATTTTATAACAATTTAAAAATATAATAAAAACTCAAAAAAATTAAGTATAAGACAATTATTTGTGATCAACTTAATGATTACTTTTTTAAAATTGTATATATATATATTGATTTATTAATCATATTATATTGTTGGCCACTGAACCAAGAGTTACCATTGGATATCTCCGTACATCAATATAATCGGACAGTATATTTCAATCTAAGTACGTACATATGTTTTCTTTCGTCCAAAACGCATTCGTAAATCGAGACATCATGTTGAAAAGGCGAATATTAGGGTAATTTTCAAATCTTAGGTGCAATTTGTCAATTAAAATAAATATGAGTTTTCATTGTCTAGAACTTTAAAAATAATAGATATAATCGAATAGGATATACTTGTGGTTCTTAAATCAATATTAAAATGGTTATTTCTAGTATGATTTTCACTTCTTACATTTTATTTTTTTTAAGGAGCAAAACCAAAATAAAATTAGAGAATATCCGCAACAGATTAGGGAAAAAGTTCCTTGTATAGATATATATAAATAAATAAATAAAATAATGACTTAATGGCGGAATGGAATATGATTGGGACAGCATACAAAAAAAATAAATATATATTATATATTATATATGATAATAACTACTATATAATAGACCATTCCTCACATCTCCGTTGATTTCACGATCCCTCCCATTCAAACTCATTCTCAGCTTATTCGAATTATTGCAACATGTCGTGGCAATCGTACATAGATGATCATTTGATGGCCGACATCGACGGCTGCCACCTCGCCTCCACCGCTATTCTTGGCATCGACGGCAGCGTTTGGGCCCAGAGCTCCGATTTCCCTCAGGTTGTGCTGCTCTATTCTCGGTCTACCTTCGGATCTATAACTGTCACGGATGTGTACTTGTGATTTTGCACCTTTTGAGCGTAGCTGAGGAAATCTGTTTGCTTGTTGCTGATTGTGTAGGTTTTGATTTAGTTGGGTTTTGGTGTATTATGCCTCTCGGCGTCGAGTGGTTCGATCCCCACGTGGACTGGGCTTTTGTTTTCTGACTGTTTCTTGATTGAACTTGTGATTACCGGTTATTGTTGGATTATTATTATTATTTGAATGTGGGGCAGCAGTCGATCCAGAAACTCAGTGCGACGAGGGGGATAGATAATTAATTTTGTGGCAAACTGAAATTCTTTGACTTTTTTCAGTTGAGGGCCAATTATATGCTCCGCTCTTTACAGTTGGATCTTTTGGGGGAACTTTTTATTCGATTATGCTAGCTGTACTGTTTTGAATGCATATTGGCATCAAAATACACTTCAGTCCATTTCCATGACTATAATTGACGTTGTTTGACGATTTCGAAGTGCCGATATCATCATTTCTGATCTTACGCTTTGTAGGAAAGCGAGAGCGACAGTTCGTTATAAGATATTTCATTGTTAAAAGTTTCGAGATCCAAGGCATCTGATTTGTTGATGTTGGATTATTATAATTTATTAATATTTTAAATCAATTCTAATGTAGTTTAAAGTTGAGGAGATTTCTGATATCATCAAGGACTTTGAAAGTCCTGGTACACTAGCTCCTACTGGATTATTCCTTGGTGGAACGAAGTACATGGTTATTCAAGGTGAGCCCGGAGCTGTCATTCGAGGGAAGAAGGTAACGCATTTATATTCAAACATATCTGCTGTGAGCTTGTTAATGCTTGTCTCCCGAGTCCTGAGCGGTGGAAATACATGATGTAGTATTTCTGATGTGGAAGCATTTGTTCAAAATTTTATTGAATGAACTGTAAGTAAATTCCGATGGTTGTATTTAAACTCTAGTAATTTTATTCGGCACCAGTTGAAGGAAAAACCAATTTCATTATGAAATTCTCACAGAAATTTTAGGTCGCAATGAAGACTTGAAAATGTGTATGGACCATGTCGTCGTTTTTAGCACAAGAGTTTGGTTTTATAGGTTTGTAAAATGTCATGGGACAAGGCCTTAATAATTTCCTATTTTTGGATTTTTTTCCTGCCTTTGGGTGCCGGAAAGAATTTGGCAGAGCGGTGCAATCTTCCATTGAATGATTTTCTGTTACTAAACAATCACAAGTTGATGTAGCTTTTTAAGATTTGCCTTTGGCACCACATTAATTTTAGTTGCATTCATTTCTTTAAAGAACGCGTTGATTCATTGCAGGGAGCTGGAGGTATTACAGTCAAGAAGACCGGTCAGGCCTTAATCATCGGCATCTATGATGAACCGATGACTCCAGGTCAATGCAACATGGTTGTGGAAAAGATTGGTGATTATCTTATTGAGCAGGGTCTTTAATTATTTGGTAGGCGTTCTCCATTTTGCTTTTCGTTCATGTTTAATCGTCTATTAATATAATATATTGGCATCCGCAGTGCCTTTTTTCTGAGTTTCTGGTTTTGTAATATTTTGCAGGGACATCGTTTATACAGTGTTTGAAGTACTGGATTCTTGGACATGACAAAAGCAGTTTGATGTTTGGCAAGTTTTCTTGTATTATCCGTGTTTCTGAATCAAATAGCACGGTCTTTGCCTATTCTATTTTCTAAAATCGTTCTTATGTTCATGAGTCAAATTATGTATTTCTGACTGGTTTTCCCAATGACTTCAATCATACAGACATTTGGCGTTGTGCATTCTTCTTCTTCTTTTTTTTTTTTTTTTTTTTTTTTTTTTTTTTTTTTGTATTTTATATTTCATGTTATATCAATGTCGATATGACTTCCATGAATAATTTTTAGTTATTAGCAATGAATTCACATCACAACGACAAATGAAGTTCTTTGGTCGCCAAACCTGATATGGTGAGCTGTAAGTTAAAATATGCAAGGGTCACAGCTCCTGATGATTCCATAAATTAAATTCTTTTGCTATAAATCACGCCTAGCCCTCGGTCTCCCAGGTATTACAAAGACAAATGAAGTTGTTTGGTCGCCCCACTGATTCTGTCATACCTGCATATAAGTTCCACGAGTCAGTTCCCTTTAGGCAGGCTAGTTTGGATTTTCATCTAGCCGTTCCAGCCATCAGGCCGATGATATCTTGTGAGCTATTCTTGCTCAGAGAACCGAAATTTTGTACGACACGAAGATTGTCAGGGATGGCTGAAATGTGAATTCCACGAGTCAACTCCCTTTCAAGAATCTCAACTACTTAATACTTCAGCACCCTCCCTTTTGCTGTCATTTGCTATTGCAACGATCCTCTTCCTTCTCCAACGGTTCAATTCTCAGAAAGTTAAGGGTATGTCTTGAAGCTCGAGTGAGGGAGAAAGGACAGTAAGGTGTGCCGTGCACTCCGTGTCAGCAGGGAGCGGACTTGAGAAGGTTTTATGAAATGGGGTTAAGACAAAGCACCTCGAGTCGCAGCTTCGTTTGGACATTGATTTAGAGGCATGTCTGTTCCCCAGTCCCCACAATCCACATTTATAAAATAAAAAGACAATAAAAACACTGCACGCACTGTTCTTCAATCTCCCTTCCAAACTTGTGATCAAGTCAAGTTCAAATCAATGTCAAATAGATATGCTTTTGGAAGTATCAATTTTTCAATTAAAGACTAAACAAAAAATCTCTTGAAATCAACAATCTTAATATTTACAAAACTTCAAGCGGAATCCATAACTAAAGTATCCCTAGTTGCTTTTAGTAATCTTTTTTTTTTTTGAATAGATGCTTTTAGTAATCGTATTAGCTATAATTAAGGGTGGGAAAAAATAACGAATTGTACGGTATATCGAGATTATCCTACCGAAAAATACCGAGTTTACTGAATTTTCGGTATCCCGAAGATTTCGGTACGGTATGGTAACAATACCGAATTTTTCGGTACGGTAACGGTATGCAACTTGAAAATTTCGGTATATATCGGAATACCGAAAAAATATACAAAAATTTTAAAATATTTAATATTTTAAAACAATAAATTTCGGTACGGTATCGGTATATACCGTTTTATACTTTTCGGTATACCGAAATTTTCGGTACGATATTGGTATGAATTTTCTTATATCGTAATTTTCGATACGATATACGATATAAGATATTTGATACGGTACGGTACGATATACCACTCATAGCTATAATCACTCCCTTTTCGTCGTGTAATCAGCAAAATTCAATTAAATTCATAAAAGTATTCAATTTTTTTATTATTATATATCAATATATGCAGTGCGTTAATTATAGGGTAAGCTGGTTTAACCCGACGGGTACATATCTGGGTGTGACGGATCCGGGTCATGTTTGAGATGGATATGAGTTGGCGGCTATTTCCATTTAAATTTCTCCCCCACTCGGAAGTCACTCCCCATTGGGCACAAACATAAGTTCCACTACCTGTCGTTGCAAAACACCACCGTAAGAAAGCGGTCGGAAAACCATCATGAAGATCAAGATACCTGTCAAAGAACTCAAGCTCTCAGTGCCACCTCAAGATTCCCCAATCTCCAGCTTCCTGTGAGATTTTTATAATTTTCGAATTTTAAATTGAATTGATGCTGATTCATGTTTTTTTTAATTGAAATGAAGGACGGCGAGTGGAACATTTCATGATGGAAATTTGCTGTTGAATCTGAAAGGGCTGCGATTGATTTCTGATGAGAATGAATCGCTGGTACGTTTATGGCATCATTTATTTGTTAGGTCTGCTTTTTTAAATCATTTGCTGAATATTGCTTTGATTCAGTGTAATTGCGGTGCTTTGTTCAATCCAGGCCCGTTTTCTGTTTCTTTAGCATGTGCACGTGTGTATAATTCTCCGTCTACTTTTTGTGGAAAAAATGGAATCTCAACTGCGGAATTAGAAAACTTTCATGGAACTAAATGCGTTTGATACAATCTGCTGAATGGTTTCAATCATATACAATATAGTGAGCGTTAAGATTTTTTTCAAGAAAATTCGGCTTTGCTTTGAAGAATATTGCTTTTGAAAGATGCTCATAGGATTCATAACTACTTTTTTTTTAATTCAGAATCTTCAGTTTATTGGTATAATAGATTTATTGGGCTCCGGTTTGTAATGGTAGACGGAAGACCTCGTAGAACCTATTCACATTGATGACTGAGTGCGAAGGACTAGTCGAATAAATACTTCTGCTTTTGTCTTCTTCAGCTAGCAGCAATC
The DNA here is from genome assembly GCF_012295235.1 of Primulina huaijiensis. Taxonomy (NCBI): domain Eukaryota; kingdom Viridiplantae; phylum Streptophyta; class Magnoliopsida; order Lamiales; family Gesneriaceae; genus Primulina; species Primulina huaijiensis. The sequence continues at coordinate 18,458,757 of NC_133321.1, forward strand.
TACTTTATACATCAGAACACTTCACTGTCCACCCTTGTTTTAGAAGTTCGGATATTTAATAAGGTTAATCGAAAATCACAGATCTCATATCCAAGTAACAGTTTCTTCCTGGCTGACAATTTTCAATATTTTCTTATAATTCTTCCAATTATTTATGGGAAAGAAAGTCTAGATAATCAGGGCATTCTAATCATTCCTGATCACTCATTTTCTAATCTGATCTGTGATGGATGTTTACTTTCGTTAAGGATTTTCTCTTTTTCTTTAAATCGAGGTTGTGCCAATAGTTTCTTTTCATTTCAATTTTTCAACACTCGCATTGCATGAATTAGTATCTACTCTGGTTTCATCATGTTAGTCATAGAAGCTCTCATCCCTTGAGTAACTCCACTCAACTATATGTTCAGTCAAGTACTTGAATTGCTGCAACTTTAATACCACGCAGAGCAACATTTTGGTTAACTGTGTTCGTAAAACAATGTAATTTTATTGTCCTTTTCACAACAGAAATTTAATTTTCAATCTGTGGAATTTCACGATTTCTAAAAATCAGATCATCAATATTCTGTCTTGAATTTTTGCATAGACGTTAGAGGCAAATGAGATTGATCTTCAATTCTCACTGGAAGATCTTGAGACAATCAAAGTCATTGGCAAAGGAAGCGGTGGTGTAGTTCAGCTTGTTCTTCATAAATGGGTCGGAACATTGTTTGCATTGAAGGTCAGAGCAAGGAAAGCAGAATTGCCACCACCCGAGATCAGGTTCTTTCAGTAGCACCAGTTTGATTTCGTGATGTTTAAGGGATAAGTTGGTGTTGCAGGTTATCCAGATGAATATACAGGAGGAGATCCGTAAACAAATTGTCCAGGAGCTCAAAATAAACCAAGCATCACAATGTCCTCATGTTGTAGTTTGCTATCACTCTTTCTATCATAATGGAGCTATATCTCTTGTCTTTGAATATATGGACCGTGGATCTTTGGTTAATATAATTAGACAAGTGAAGACAATTCTTGAACCTTATCTTGCTGTTGTCTGCAAACAGGTTAGCCAGTATCTTACTATCATATTTAACAAATTCAAACCTCTCGTTTTGACTTCCTAGCCTATAATATATCATACCTAAATTCAGGTGTTGCAAGGTCTGGTTTACTTGCACCACGAGAGACATGTTATACATAGAGACATTAAACCATCAAACCTGCTAGTGAATCACAAAGGAGAAGTAAAAATTACAGATTTTGGAGTTAGTGCAGTGCTGGCAACCTCTATGGGACAACGTGACACATTTGTCGGGACTTACAATTACATGGCAGTGAGTAAAATTGACAAACTTCAGTATCGTATATAAATGATTATTCATCTTCGTTTCTTTATGACATTTTCTTGGATCATTTGTCATCTAGTGTCATAATAATGCAACAAAGCAAATATTTCATAAAAAACTGATGGAGCTTTTTTCTCTACCTCTCTTAGCCTGAAAGAATCAGTGGAAGCACGTATGACAATAAAAGTGATATCTGGAGTCTAGGCTTGGTGATCCTTGAGTGTGCTATTGGACGATTTCCTTACACAAAATCCGAAGATCAACAAAGTGGCCCAAGCTTCTATGAGCTTTTGCAATCTATTGTTGGAAGTCCACCGCCTGCAGCTCCGCCAGATCAATTTTCTCCAGAGTTCTGTTCATTTATCTCAGCCTGGTAAGGATCTAGGCATCTAATCAGCTTCATATGGTCACGAAGATCTATTTCCTGAAATTCTTCTCTAACTTTAAAAGCCCCATTCTGCAGTTATCAAAGTTTCTTTTTACCTTTCTTTCTTGCAAATGGAGTAAATCCTGTTCTCAGAATCTTCTCAATTAACTGATGAGAACCTATCAGATAAGAAGTGATGTTTGATGAAAGAAAGTGGTAAGGTACGGGGTATTTTGAATAACTAGTTGTAATGCATCGTCCCCTGATTTCCATCCAAGTCTTGAACCATCTTAAAGAATAACCTTGTCAGAATGTGGAATGAATGAATCATATAAAGACTTAAAGAGAACAGTCGACACAAGGTATAACATAGCTGGACAGAAAATTTCCTTTGCGTTTTTCATTCTCTAGAAACCCAGGGTTATTTTTCTTCAAATTATCGTGTCATTTGCATTCTTTGTCTGCAGCATACAGAAGGATCCTAAAAACAGAGCTTCGTCTTTAGAACTACTGGTTAGTTCATCAATATACCATCTGCAGTTCATCACCGATATCTTTAGGTAAACACAGTTTTTTTGTGAGCAATTTAACTAACCATGGTTTTGGTACACCCACAGACTCATCCATTTATCGAGAAATTCGAAGACAGAGACATTGATCTTAGCATTTTGGTTGGCAGCTTGGAGCCTCCGGTAAATTTTCTCAGATGATCAATGATCCATAATGCTGTTCAGACTTCAGAGTATAAGTGCCAGCATATATGTTTGCATCTTCTAAAACCGACACAATCGTCTACTGATTCCATTTTAAGATCGTGATCATTTTTTTTAGGCTTGTTATTTGATAAATCTTGGGATACGATATATGTAAGTGGAATGATCTTAAAGCCATCATATAAAAAATCAGGTAGCATACAATATGCTTGTTTAGCGAGTGCCTCGACGGCTCGACGAAGGAGCAATGTATGCTGTTTATTTTATGTTACATGATTTTTTTCGTTTCAAATAAAAGAAAAAAATCATGATTTTAATGTTCATGTATGCTTTACCAAACAAAAAAAGTGGACAACAAATAACATCCACATGTATCTCAGATAATGAGCTGAATTTGTCCTTTTTTCGAACAAATTCATTATGTATGTTAGATATCCTTAATTATTTCCAGAGTTTTCTGTTGGGATTAGACATGATTGGTCCCCCACTTCATCAATATTAATTGGACCTATGCAAAAATGTAAATCATGTATAAAAAATGACAAAGAAGAATTTGGCATCTCAAACAATGTTTCAAGGATACGAAGCTAACTAGTAACTGGCACACGTAGAAAGTTATTTTGCCTAAGCCAACCAACCAGTCTACCTTGCAATTCAAATTGGTAGAAATGGGCCCCCAACAGAATGGGCAATGTAACGTCTTTCAAACATGTAATATTTATAGTCTACAAACCATTTTCTCGTTTGGGACAAGTCTTTTCTTGGACGAAATTTTCCCGAACAAATTCGGATGACCTAACCAGATTTCCTAACACAACATTCTTGAAATTAATGGTTTGTTGAACTTGTGAGCATGACCTTTGCATTCGGGCCCCACTCAAGCTGTTTCTTGATTCCATTGTCTCATGGAGTGAAAGCCTCCTCTTCGGGCCTGTCTCAGGCCTCTGTTTTGGAGCACTTTGGGACCTCAGTTTTGCGCTGAATGATTGTGTATTCGCCATGTAATTCGGGCTGAAATAGTTCTCCACACAAAAACTCTTTACCGGTGTCGAGGTTGCATTGCACCTACAGGAACTGGAGAATCTTGGCGTGCTTTGGGCAGTGGAGAAATGCCATTCTTCCCCTGTTATGGCCCATTCTTTATTGGGGCAATCTCGGCCATCGGGTATCAATATCCGTGCCGGAATTTGATTCGGAAATGGAGAAGAAACCGCCTTTCCAGTTGAGTCCTCGGCGGGATCTGATATCCATGTGTCGTGGCCTCTCCGGGACCTTGATTTTGTCCGGCAACCCGTGTCCACTTCCACGATTTTCGGGCTTTCGTCGAATATTTGGATGGCATTTTCAAATGATGCAGAAAGCCTCCGGCTATGCAATGCCATTGGATGCTCATTTCTTGCATCATTGGATTTTTCCTAAAATTTTAAACCCATAACAGAATATTAACATAACTTATGAAATAACTCGTGAACTACATTCTAAAGTTTTTTACAACTCACCAGGGGTTTTCGGGCCTCAAAAGAAGCAGATGTCTCTTGATTGTCGATGAAGCGTCTTGTTTTCCAGGCCCGAACACTGGCTTGCGCTCTTATAAGGGCTTGCATGCTATAAAGTGTGGCCATTGCTTGTCTACGTACCAAATATCCTCTCACCAAAGCTTGAATTTTTACCAGCCCCTTCAAAGCCCGAAGGGCTTTTCGGGCCTGTATGCATTTCAAACGCAATATGTTTCATGTCACGATACGAAACTAACTATACATCTTGTTTTTTTTTTCCTTGTTAAAATCAATTTTAATTACAACACGTACCAGGTATCCACGGAAAAGTTTCTGAATCTTGACAGCGGCGGACCTTTCCCTGCCGCCACCAACCACTGCATTCCCTCTTCCCTGATTGGTTAGACGTACCACCGCAACCGCCGCCTGCGCGGCGGCTACAGCTGCGTCAGCAGCTGCCGCCGAAGCTGCGGCCACCGCTATCGCATGCTTGCTTTGCTCATTGTCGGACTCGGAATAGAAAGACCTCAGCCACGCCGCCTCCGCGGGAGTAATATTGGGAGGAATGGTAGTGGGATTGTTGCATAAAACACCGTCGCCACAGCCGGAATGGCCAGAGATCCATCGGTTCCCGTCTTTACGGTCACCACCGGAATACTCCTTCGTTTCTTTTTCTTTGATTTTTATCCCGAACAGGGATTTAAACCACCGCGTCGCTCTTCCCATATTTTCCTCTTTCAGCTTAATTCAAGAACGAGGATTTGCAAACATAGAGTAGGGTATGTGTTCGAAAACAATTGAGATGGTAGTAAAAATAAATAACAGGGATTAGGGGTTAGAATCTAGGTTGTTTCCATTTTGTACAAAAGCTGCTACAAAAAAAACACAGTCTAAAAGAGTAAGAAAGTAAATAAATCTTGTACTGCCAAAGAGACGACCGGAGGGCGGAGGGACCAATTTGATATTTGTCTTAAAATTTATTTCTTACAAGCACCATCGTACTTGAATCGGTATTAAAAAAAAAGTAATGTATTGTGAGACACTCTCACGAATCTTTAACTATGAGACATGTTAATTCTATAGATATTCACAATAAAAAGTAATACTCTTAACATAAAAAATAATATTTTTTCATGGATGACCAAAATAAGATATTCATATCGCAAAATATGATCCGTGAGACCGTCTCACACAAATTTTTGCTTAAAAAAATTATATTCTCTTATTAAAATACAATATCATTTTTATCTGAAATTTAATAGGATTCCAAATCATTTTTTCCTCTTAAGAACTCTCTTAATTCATATTTTTAAATTGAAAATTTATATTTATACTCCAAAATTTTTTAATCACACTTTAGTTTTTCCATTTAATGTAATTTCTTATAAAATAATCTATCATCAGTAATGATAGATTAAAATGATTATTTTAACCACAAAAGAAATTTTTTAAAAAAATAGCTGAAAATAATATTTAGAAAAATTATACTAACGTAATTACATCTCATACAGAAATCAATACATTTAATTAAATTTAAATTAAAATACACCCCTTTTTTCTCTGTACATGTCTTCGACAGAAACATAGCTACGGAGAGACCACCTCGTGAACGTCCGCATTAGGAGACAAAAATGTCCGGCTTTGAACTGATGAAAAGTACTTTACAAATCCAACATGTAAAATATTTCAGGACCAGTAGTAATATAAAATTACATCACGTACTAAATGGTTCAATTAATAATGACAAGAATTTCACCGAAACAGCTAAAATGGGAACTACATTTTGTTTCAATTTTCAACATCAAAATAAATAAATAAACAAACAAATATTGGCTCATTGATCCTTAAAAAATGTCTGTATATTACATTACATCAATGGGTCAACAAATCGTACGATACAATAATCAAAAGATCAGTATTGGTAATCGGAATCTTGAAATAAAGTAAAAAAAAATAAAATAAAATCGGAATGTAGTGATGGGAGAGTGGGGAGCTTTTCAAGCAACCACTTTGTGGAGCAATGTGTCCTTCAAAACAAAAAGATACCTCAGGATTCTGACACACTCGTGAATAATAATAATTATATGAAAATGTAATAATAATAATTATATGAAAATGTAATAATAATAATAATAATATGTTTTTCATTAGGGCCTTTTTTTAATTTATATATATACATCTTTACGACAAAATTAGCCTACCATGCATGCTATATTTTATGGGATGGTCCTCGAGATGCCGTGGGATCATTATCAAATGCACAAATTAATTTTGTATGAAATATATTATTCATATTTTAAATTTTGATAATTTATTATTATTATTTTTATATAAATTAAGATTTGTAAAATTTAAATATATTATTTTATATAATATAAAAGTGTTTAACTTGAACGTTTGATAGTTAAATAATTATTTTAAAATAGACTAATTTGTTCATATTTCGATTATAAAAAAAACATTGCCCATGCCCTCGACTAATGATGATGAATTGACCGTACAACTAGTACTTGCAGCATGTTTTACGCTCATTAGTGTTTTTTTGCTTACGCTGCAAGCAATCGAGACAGCAACGCATTGTCAAATAATACATGCTTTTTTTCTCTGCGCATTTATTATTTTTGAACAATATAAATACATTCAAAAATATAAGGGTATCAATTAAAATTTTAAATTATACGCAAGATGTGAAGTATTTTTTAAAAAAGGCAAAAATTTGTGTGAGACGGTCTCACGGATAGTATTTGTGAGACGAGTCTCTTATTTGGGTCATCCATGAAAAAATATTACTTTTTATTTTAGAGTATAACTTTTTATTGTGAATATGGGTAGGGTTGACCCGTCTCACAGATTAAAATCCGTGAGACGGTCTCACATGAGACCCACTCCTTTAAAAAAAAAACAAACAAACAAAATCGTCGAACCAACTGGCGGTTTTGAAAAAAGCTACTTTAAATTAGCACTTAATCAAAAATATCTCCAATTAAATCATATACTAAAAATGTCAATCTTCAGTTAAGCTTTTCATTCCTTTTCGCTTCAGGATTTCATAAAAATGTTGATAACCAAAGTTTGGCAAAAATTTGTGTGAGACGGTCTCACAGGTCGTATTTTGTGAGACAGATCTCTTATTTGGGTCATCCATGAAAAAATATTACTTTTTATGCTAATAATGTTATTTTTTATTGAACATCGGTAGGATTGACCCGTCTCACAGATAAAGATTCGTGATACCGTCTCACAATAGACTTACTCTCAAAGTTTAAATTCTTAAATATCAAGATTTTAAATTTAAAACGAGATCTATGTAATCACTCGTCCAGACTTAAAATAACAATAAATAAATTGGTTTTCAGATTTCGTGGGTTGGGTGAAATTTGGGGCTAATAAAGCCCAAATATTTAGCCCATGTAAGGACTTCATCCCTCCGCGAGCGAGTGTAATTAGTTAGGGCTCAATCAGTTAATCGCTGAAATCGAAATTTGCCCAATGAAATTCAAGCCTCCACCAAAGAGGAAGAAAGTAGGTGCCGCAGCTTTCGACAGGTAATTGGTCTCATATTTTGGTTGCTGATTTTTACATAATCGTGCGGATTGAATTGACCTGAGATATCTGAATTTTGGAGCAAAATGATGGACTTCGAGATTTTTCAAACGATCGGTGATGTTACCCGATATTACTTGATTAAATTACGAGTTCCTGATCTTGATTACTGCAAAAAGGTTGCATTCATGCTTCATAAGATGCACGATTTAGTCATACGGACAAATTCCCGATGAATTGATAATTAGACAATGGTGTGAACTTCAGGTAAAATGCACAAAAGTGGTAGATGTCTTATTTAAAGCACACTGCATTATAAGACGCACATATGAGTTATGACATGGATTTGGTGCTAAAGTCCTACGATTGATATCAAAATCAAGATCACGAGTTTGATTTTCATTGATGGCAAGGGGTGCAATTATTCAGAGGGAGATTGTTGGGCGTAATAATTGTACCTTCTTAGTAGAATGATCGAACCGTCGTGTTTGAGCTGTTATACAGTTTAAAAAATTTGAGTTATATTATTTATACCATCTATAACTTTTGGTAAAACGACAAGCGTTGGTCTTACAGTATTGTTTGATATACTAGGGTAAATAAATCACACGTTGTACATACATAAATATAAAATAATTTTCTTTTTAAAAATATATATATAATAAACAATTGCTAAAATAATTATTTTAGTGAATAATTTTTTACTAATAAATTTATCAAGAGAAACGGCTCATATTGAATCAAAACTTGAAATATGATTAATATAATTTTGTTGAAATTTTCAATTTAATGATGTTTGAATCTATATATTATTTTTACTTTTAATCGAGTTTAAAGTCTCAAATTTAGTTCATGATAAGTTTTTTATCTTAATAAATATTAAATAGAAGTGCAAATGTAAAATATACTTGGTATATGAAATAATGTTTTTTTAAAAAATAAAGTCTCAAAAAAAGTTTATCACATGATTTTTAAAACTATCTTTTATATATATTATATTGTAATAAGTTGATCTTGTTTTGGAATTATGTACTTGAACTCTCAAATAAAAAATCATAAGCTGTTATTTTTTAATATATATTTTAGAAAGCTTATTATAAAGTTTTTAAAATTAAATTCATAAAAGGTAAAACATACATGTTTATGACGGTTTCTTTTTAATGGACATAATAAATTTTGTATTAATAGGCCCGTCAAGATTGGAGTTTGGGTTGGACGCTGATAGAGTGGGCCCAAAGAGCACACGACGTCGTTTCTATCATCCACCGAAGCTGTTAAAATGCTGTTACGCCAGGCAGATGTTTCCCGGGCCAATTAAAAAAGTAGGAGTGAAAGAGAAAGTATTTAAAAAACAAGGACTCTGATTTTTTTTTTAAGAAACAAGGAGTTGACTTTTGATTATTACATTAACTGCAATTAGACTCTTTAACTTAATTAATTCTCCTCTTTTTTTTCTTCTCGATCGACACACATATTTCCCCAATTAAAATTTACGACTCATCTACTTTTTTTTCCCCAAATCGAGATCTGTCGACCCAAAATCAATTTAGTCGACCCAAAATCTACTTTGAGAAAAAATAAGAGTCCACCCAGAAGAATTGGTCGACCAAAATTAAGTTGGTCGACCAAGTATTATGAGTCGACCAAGATTAATTTTCTTGATCGACCAAAATTTTGTTGGTCGACCAAGATGAATTCTTGGTCGACCAAACCAAGAAGAAATTATTCTTGGTCAACTAATTTTGGTTGACCAAGAAGAATCCATAATTATGTCAGGTTTGTTTTTTTTTTTTTTATTATTATTTCAATCTTGGTCGACCAAACCAAGAAAAAATTCTTCTTGGTCAACTAATTTTGGTTGACCAAGAAAAATCCATAATTTTGTCGGGTTTGTTTTTTTTTTTATTATTATTATTTCAATCTTGGTCTACCAAACCAAAAAAAAATTCTTCTTGGTCAACAAATTTTGGTTGACCAAGAAAAATCCATAATTATGTCTGATTTTATTATTATTATTATTAATTTTTGACTATTCTAATTATCTTATTCTCTTAATTTTTGTTGAATTTTGCAGAATATACCTTTGGGTCGACCCAAAAGCAAAGCAAAAAGGTCGACCAAAAACAACAAGGTCTACCTTGTGTCGACCCAACTAAATATGTGATTCATATGTTAAAATATGTAATATTATATAACATACTTGTGAAATTGTAATTCATATGTTAAAACATGTAACATATTTGTGAAATTGTTATTTATATATTAAAACAACATGTAACATAGTTGGTTGTGAAATTGTGATTCATATGTTAAAACATGTATCATAGTTGTGAAATTGTGTTTCATATGTTAAAACAACATGTAAAATAGTTGGTTGTGAAATTGTTATTCATATGTTAAAACATATAACATAATTGTGAAATTATGATTCGTATATTAAACATATAACATAATTGTGACATTTGTGAAATTATGATTCGTATGTTAAACATATAACATAATTATGAAATTATGAATAATATGTTAAAACATGTAACATAGTTGTGAAATTGTGATTCATATTTTAAAACATATAACATAATTGTGAAATTGTGGCTCATATGTCAAAACACATGTAAGTGACTCATATGTCATAACATATAACATAATCATGTAACATTATAAAACATACTTGTGAAATTATGTGATTCATATATTAAAAACATGCAACATTGGTCAAAATTGTGTGATTATCCGTCAAAATTAAGTAATTATCGGTCATATTTGTCAAATATATGGATTCATATGTTAGAAAAATGGTCGACCCAAAAGCAACCTTGATCAACCCAAAATCAACATGGGTCGACCCAGAGATTAACATGGTCGACCCAAATATCAACAAAGTCGACCCAAAAGTAACTTGGTCAACCCAAAAATCACTATGATCGACCCAAAAACTGATCAACAAGCACTGAATCGACCCAAGCTGGGTCAATGTTGGATAGACTAAATTTTAGGTCTACCAAAGCAAAAACTTTGATCGACCAAAGCTTGGTCTACCCATTAATGGGTAGACCAAGCTTTTGGTATACCCACAAAGCTTGGTCGACAAATGGGTAGACCAAAAGCTTGGTCTACCTATCTACCCAAAATGGGTAGACCAAAGGCTTGGTCGACCAAACATTTTTTATTTGGTCGACTTCAACCCAAGCTCTTGGTCGACCAAGCCCAGATCAAATCTTGGTCGACTCAAATAAAATGTTGGGTAGATCAAAATTTTGGTCTATGGTTCGTAGGTCGACTCTTTCTTCTTCAAGTGAGTCGAAGAAACAGAAGAAATAAATCGAAATAAACGTTAATATTATCAGATTTTTGTCAGCCATTTGTTCGATTGAGTTTGCTTAGATTGGAAGGATCTTTATCGAGAATTGATGGGAAGAAAAAGACGATTTACATTGAGAATCGTCATCGGAAAGGAAATGAAAGGAGATCGACGGAAGAAAAACCTAGTTTGAAGTCGACTGAATGAGATGGATGGATTTAATGTTAAGAATTTAAGTTAATGATGTATTTACACTTAAACAAAAAAACATTTATGTAAATTGACTTGTGTATTTTTTTTTAAATAAATCACAATCCAATCCCATTTCGCTAGATGTCCCATGTTGGGCTAGCATACTCAGTTAAACCATCTCGAACCCCGGATGAAGATGGTACTTTTCAATTAATTGGAAATGCCATTACGAACATTTATTACCTTTTCATTTGATTCTGGGTACGTTTCTCATTGTACTGTTCGATAATTTCATGTTCTACTATTGGTTTATTCGAATCACGAAAGCTTCTTATAGCTCTCTATGTGCTGTAATATGGCAAGACCACAGGCATTCCCTTTAGTTTTTAGGATTTCTGTGCAGCCCTCTAGACTGGGAAGTTTAAAGCCCGTTTCCATGTTGACTGGTTATCATTCAATTATTGGGTCTTGTGAAAAACGGGGTCAACAGTTTCTGTGGTGTCGTGAAACGTCAGCTAAACTGGGTTTATGTGTGCAAAGTGTTTTGAGTTTTCCTCAATTGGGATCGAGTCGTTTCAACGGCTCATATTCTGAGGTGGAGGCTGAAAGGAGTGAAAAGACCCTTTCTTGGTTGGCAAAATCCAGGGGGAGGAAACAAAGAGAAGTAGGGAGTGGTGATCAGGTGAGTAAAGGGTTCCGGTCTTCATGGGAAGAATCGGCAGAAAAGTTTTTAAAAGGTAGGTTGGAAATTAGAGAAGCCCGAAAATCTGAAGGTAGCAGAAATGAGTTGAGAAATGAAGACGACTTTAGTGAGGATGAGGACGGGGATGGAGATGGGGATGTTGAGGTTGTGAATGATCCGAGATGGAATAAGATTAGGAACAGGGTGAACAAATTTGTCGAGGTAAAATCAGGATCAGAGAGACCAGATGTTAGGAAATGGATTAATCAGGAAAATTGGGGTAGGAAGACATGGAAAAATGCTAAGGAATCTACGGTACCAAAACTAGTTGGAGAAGGAATCTATGGAGTTGGTCCTGTTTTGGCTGCACTTTCGGCTGCGCGAAGAGAATTCTATGCGTTGTATGTTCAAGAAGGGTTGGATTTGAGTACGAATAATAGGAAGAAGAAGGACCAGAAAGGTTTCGAGAAAGTTTTAAGGATGGCTGAGAAGCTTGGATTAAGCCAAAAAGAGGTGCCAAAGCATGATTTGAACATGGTAGTTGATAATAGACCTCACCAGGGCCTGGTCCTAGATGCTTCGCCGCTGGAAATGGTCGGAGTGAAGGAATTGGAGCCTATTTCTATTGAGGGCGAGAAGGGTCCTCTTTGGCTGGCGTTGGATGAGGTCACTGATCCTCAAAATTTGGGGGCTATAATTCGATCTGCTTATTTTTTTGGTGCCTCTGGGGTAGTGTTGTGTGCTAAGAACTCGGCCCCATTAAGTGGAGTTGTGAGCAAGGCCAGTGCAGGTTCACTCGAACTAATGGAGCTTAGATCGTGCAAGAATATGATGCAGTTCTTGACTTCCTCTTCTAGAAATGGTTGGCGGGTTCTTGGTGGTTCGGTTTCTTCAAAAACTGTTCCTTTGAATGAAGTTGTGCCTGGTGCTCCTACGATCCTTGTACTGGGCAGTGAAGGCACGGGTTTGAGGCCATTGGTGGAGAGATCTTGCACTCAGTTGATTAGTATTTCCGGAAATCGTCCCGTAGATTTGATAATGACAGGAGATGGAGATACGGGCAACATTGAAAATCCAGGTCAAGAATTCCGGTCCTTTTGGCTGTGGAAAGCTTGAACGCAAGTGTTGCAGCAGGTGTTATACTGAATCACTTGATTGGAAGTACTTGTGATAGTGTTGGCCCTGTACAAAAAGAGTGAAACAAGCTAGTGGAACAAAATATTCTGGTCAGACTCAAACTTCTTGTCATTTTATTTTCATTAGATGTGTTACTATCAAACGAAAAAGAAGCAAGCAAGCCTGCCTCTTTGAAGGATATTAAATATAAGTCTTCATTTTAGTCATGCAGTTGTTTTATTGCTATTCTAGTTTTATGTCATTAGTGCTGTTCTACTGCTGCATAAGACACTTGTGCCTTGTGCCTCTATATATGGAGCACTTGTCAGAATAAGAAACAGGGATCGCAAAATAAGTGAGATCATTTGACTTTTGTGCGGTGCATTTTTTCTGAGTTGCAACTCTTTGGAGGTTTATAGCACACCATCGCCCACTATCCACCAAATTGCATCTCAAAATCAGCCATTTGAACCATGACCAGACTTTCGATTTCCAACTACATACAATCCTTCGCCAGCGACACCCTCTAGAATTCAATTCCTTGTCACAGGTGAAATAGTTATGGGCCACGACATCCACTATCCACAATTTAGTCGACATACAATCCTTCGCCCACTATCTACTCTACACGTTGATAGTTCCTGGAGTCGCCTTGACTACACATTATATCTGAGTTTCCAAATGAATAGCACCTTGATAACCCTTTGATACCAGTTGCCACAGCTTCCAGGTCTATGGATCCATTAGACATGCAGGTTGGCTGTTGGCTGAAAAACTATTGAACGCGGCCCTGAAATTCAGCTAATTTTACTGTTGTTGAAGTTGAAAGTTTGATATCAAACAATAACATGGTTCTTTTACTAAAGTTCATAGATTGTACAAACTTTCCTTTTACTTACAGATGAATCAAATACTCTTACCGCTTAGCTTCGTAAGAGTATTCCCATACCTAAAGTTTAAAACCCCCGTTCTCAAGTTTTGCGTTAACTTTCATGGCCGACCAATCCATAATATCGTGTGTGCCGATTTTTCAGGTATGTGTCTAGCTTGACTTCAAAAACTAGTGAATAAAAACAATAATATGTGACTAAAATCATTATTGATGTTTTTTTTTAAATTTAAATCGTTTTAAAAAGAGAATATTTATGTATAAATTTCTGGAGCAAATAAATCCTCTTGTTACGAAAATTTAAAACTATGTGGTAGAATAATATCGCATCTCGATGATTTTCCACATTATTTTTGTAGTTGTTTTCCACCTTGAGCAATAGAAGTAAATGAGTCTACTACATCTGATTTGCGAAATTACTATAAAAGTTGAAGGTGAACTCGGTTTTGGTTTTGTTAAGATTTAGATTTGGACCTAACTCAATCCCAAAAGCTAGCTCAAGGGAGAAGATTGTCCAATTTCATTTATGTAACTTCCAGGGATTTATCCAATCGATGTGAGACAATTAACATACCTCTCACGTCGTGAATGTAAATCTGAAACGTGAAGTTTATAAGTGACCCAACTATGGGTAGAACAAGTGGCTCATCTATGGGCATTCCAATACATAAAGGTGGAATTTGAGCTCTGTTATCATGTTAAGATTGATATTTGGATCTAACTCAATCTCAAAAGCTAGCTCAAAAAAGATGATTATCTAAGTTCATATTTGCAATTCTCAGGGGTTTTGACTAACCAATGTGGGAAAAATAACACATTCTCTCAGTTCAGGAATGAACATCTAGAGTGTGAAGTTTACAAGTGATCCAACTATGGACAGAACGGGTGACAGCACTATAGGAGTCTAACACATAACGGTAGAATCTGAGCTCTGATATCATGTTAAGATTGAGACTTGGATCTAACTCCACCTCCAAAGCTAGCTTTCAAGGAGAGAAGATTGTTCTCGTGAGACATTAACAGGGTTTTTCAATCATTATTAGATAATCCAGTTGGCCATATATATATTTTGAGTCTGGAATGAAAGAGAGTTGTTTTCTTATTGGCTTTGACAGCCTTATACATCTATGTCGACTTTTTAACATGCAATCCTTGTTTGGTTTATTTATTATCTCATCGTTTTCCCTCTTCCTATTTTGTTTTTCAATGATATTCGAGGCAAAATAGTTTTTTTTTAAAGAATTTTTTTTTGTTTTATTATATTTGATTAGAAAGATTCTTGGTCTATAAATTTAAAAATAAAAATAAAAATCCATGTTTAGAAGAATGGATAAAAATTCAAAATCCTTTGTGATAGTTGATAGAAAATATATCTGTATATGTTCCATCATATTAAAAACGGGCCTAAAATTTAGTGTGTGATTGGGAAAGAAGAAAGAGACTTCAAGATTTAATTTCAAATTTAATTTTCCAATCTAAAAGTGTAAGATTCAAATTAGGGTAATCCACAAATGAACAAAATTTACGTTGGTATGGTCAAGAAAGCAATTGGTGATTAGTTTTGGGTATTTGCCACATAATTGTCTACAACAACTGTTGGTCTAGCATGTGAGGCAACGTAACGTTAAAATTTGTCCATTTATTTTCCATACCCTACTGCCATTATCTTCAGCTCATACCACACAATTGCATGAGACCAAATCAATTTTTTATATTATATTATATTATGTTGGAGTCAGTTCACTTGAAACATCACATAGTTTATATATTTTTTTTCGTGTCGCTATGTAATATTTGTAATTACTATTTAATATTTTGTAAGTGTTCTTTGATCATAAATTAATCTTTTCTTATATTTTAATTTCAATATTTAATTTGTTATCGGCAGTCAGTCTAGGATAATTTTTTTTTTTTTTTTTTATGTTTATTTCCTTGACGCCTATACTATCGAGACTATATGTATATATCCCGAAAATTGAAATTGCTCTATGAACACATTGCACTAATGTGAATGACAAGATCAGAAAGCATTTAAATTCTTTGATTTTAAAATTAATTTCAACAATCATATATAATTTTGATCAAACTCTTATCTAATTGTCTCACATAAAATTTTGTTAGATAAATTTTCAAATTGACTATATTCATAAAAAAAAATAATACTTGTAATATCAAATATGTTACTTTTATTATAAATATAAAACAAATCAGCCAATCGTTATAGGAAAAAAAGATATTATAATTGATTTATGAGTAGATCTATTGTGAGACGGTCTCACAAATCTTTATCTGTGAGACGAGTCAATCCTACCGATATTTACAATAAAAAGTAATACTCTTAGCACAAAATATAATCCGTGAGACCGTCTCATACAAGTTTTTGTTTTGATTTATTGTTTGATGATGATAAATGGACTTGTGAAATGAGAGCAGCATTGAAAAATACATTAATGTGAAGATTCGGATTATAAATCAGCATCTTCTATGGAAAATTCCGTTTTATTGCAAAATCCCTGTCACTTAGACATGCCACCTCACATGNATAACACTAAAATTTGAAAAATGGAGCAACCGGAAAATTGTGTGCGAGTAGAAACACAATCCCCATATAAAATTACGGTCTCTCGCGAATTTCTCCTTTTTCCTCTCTTCTATCTCCCTGTCTACGTTTGTAGTTTCCGTTAATGACGATCTGAGCGAGACGAGCCAATACGCTCACAAGTTACGTATACGCAATGTACATATATTCATAGACCGGAATTCAAGGGCTCCGATTCGTCCCAGCAGGTTTTGATCGTTGCGAAAAGTTTTATGAATGAGATAGTTGCAGTATTTTCAAGTGCCAGCATTGTGAGTAAAAATGTCTGCCTTCGATTCGTTGGATGCATTTTTGTTCGCTGCCAGCAGAGCTTGCTGTAGTCCTCTCGCGATTTTCGTTCAGATCCAGGTATGTTTTTTTGTGTATTCTGTGTGGAGAAAGTGAAAAATCAGTGTTTGATCGTGTTCTTTTGTATGCTATTGCAATGTAGAACTCCGGTTCGAGCGATTCTGCTTCTCTCTTGGTTCGAATCTGAATAAAAATAGCAATTTTTTTTTATGTGGTCTGTGTTTTTTTTCCCTATGGTACTTGTTTTTGAGAGTTTGAATTAAGTGCCGATAATGGTGAAACGTGGTTGAGGATACAATTGGGTTGTAATGTTTCTCTCATTTATTTAACTTTCATTTTTTGTTTATGAGAGTCAAGATGTTCTGAGTTAGATCTGGCTAGTTCATGGCAACTGAAGCATTACATAATGTGTGAGCGAGACAAGGATTGGCTTCAATGGGATTATGATGTCAAGTTGAATGTTCAATTATTTGGTTAAAACTGAATCTTTTTAGTGTTGCTTCTACAATTCATAGCTGGGAAAAATAGCATAACTCAAATATTTGTAAATGATACGAGGCCGGAGTCATACACATGGATTTTCACTTTACGCGTCCTAGTATGCCATGCCCTTTGAGATACAATCCTTATCCCAGGCCACTGCCAAGCCCAACCGATTCCACTCACAGTCTCACACCTTGAACTCTGTTACCAGGTCAATTGTTGTCAAACCCAAGGCGAATCATCCTTCATATTAACCATCCCATTTGAGTGTGTGGAATCCATGAATGACGTTGGAGAAAATAGAAATTGTCTGTTGCTGTGCTAAAATTTTCAGTTGTCAAAAAAATTTAGAATCTGGGGTATATTGTCTGGGCACGTAACTTTAAAGTTGAATATTCACATGCATGAGTAGGAACTTTCACTCATGGATCTGGAATATCACGTATTTAGTAGGCATGAAGATTGATGAAGCGTCTCTTGTTTTCATTTTCTTCATTTTAAAATTTTGAGTGCTGTAACTGAGCATCACACTGCTGTAAATGTATTTGATAGTCTTGAGTTGATTGGTTGTGGTTCAGTTCACTCTTTAATTCCGTTTATTGAAACTGTACTTTTTTCTTGAGTGCTTTTGTTTGGTCAAATGGTGCTTCATCAAACCTGAGAAAACGCATAATTTAGGTTTGGTATCACACAGAAGCTTTAATGCTCATTTGCTTGTTCTCCGGTGGAGGAGTTGCCTTGTTATTTTGATTTTATCACTATATGCAGAACACAGAAAAATATGGAAGGATAAAATGGAACTTTATTGTCCATCAAATTGCCACCTAACATGATGATGCATTCTGTAATATATTGTTGATGTGAATTTTTGGAAGTTTGGGATTTATAGTCTGCTGCATGACAGAGACTGATCTTTTATAGTTCTTATTGAGTTATTCGGGAAAAAAACTAACAGATTTTTTTTTGGTTTCGATATCTTTTAATATTATTTTGTTTTTGTCATTTTGGTTCCCATATTAATTTGAAATTACGTGACAGGGATTTTTTATTTGCTTAATTCTTGCTCTTGGCTGGGCTTTGGCTTCCTTCGTCAGGTAGCAGAATTTGATAGTTGACTGTCTAGTTATTGATTTACTACCTTACTGGGCATGGATTATCTCCTACTTCATTTCTTTCCACGAAGCTCATAATTTACATTATTATTGAGAATTTTTTGCCACAGGGGTAAAGAGATAAGACGGTTGAAAGAGAGCATGAGATGTGGAAATAGCTTTGCTTTTCTTTGTTATGACATTAATGACCTCGAGCATTCTAATCAGGTCAAGTTGCCAAGGGTTACAGTTGTGATGCCTTTAAAGGGGTTTGGGGAACACAATCTTCATAACTGGAGAACTCAGGTGAATTTATCTTAATTTTGATAGTGCTTATTCAAAAAATTGCATAAGTGTTTTCTTCATTTAGTTCCAAGTTTATGCTATCCAATACATATTTTGATTGCCTTTCTGTAATAATTACGTTTTCAGTATTTTTTGGATTCAAAATAGCTAAAGTAGTGGCTCGTTGATGATTTTTTGAATCCGAATCTTAGACGAATGAACCTTTTCCAATTTTCACTATACATTTACTCCTGCATATTCTGTTCCCTTTCCACTTTGTTGAAACCAATTCTTGTTAGCAAATCATTAAAAGATGGAGACATACTGATGTTTGTTGTGGCTTGGTTTGTGAATGCTGCAGATTACATCTTTATATGGTGGTCCGCTGGAATTTCTTTTTGTGGTTGAGAGTACGGAGGACCCTGCTTACCTTGCCGTAACCCGATTGTTGGCAGACTTTAAGGTCTGTTGCTTCCCTCATTGACTTACTAGTAAGGCTGAAGCTGAATTTTGTTTATAATGTCGACTTCTTTCCATGTGAGTGGATCATCTTACCCATGCATATCACATAATAAATGACTTGGACTGCTGATTGTTTTATGTTTTTATCGTTTTAGAAATGCAGTAATCATTCTTCAAAGGATATGAGGCAAGTTCAAGAATCATAATTTGATTAGTTTATGGAAATTTATTAAAAGGTCCCCAAAATAAATTTTCACGTCCAAAAAGCAGAAGCATACCTTTTTATTTCTAGAATACCCATTCAAACGCATTCTCTCATTTTCATAGGTATTCTTTTTTCTATCAATTTATACATGAAAGAAATGCAACCAAGTTTAAAACCTCAAAGCCCTTTCCAATGTCTTTCCATGGCAGTGATTCTTTTTTCCTTAATCTAGAGATTTCATTCTTCTTTTAGGAATTCGTTAAATAGAAAGAACATAAGTTGAGTCTCAAAATAATAGAAAGAATTCAGTTGTGTGTAAAACAGAGCAATCAAAATGGATATTGTAGGATGACTAACATTGCTCTTTGCATGTGTACCACTTTGCTTGGGCAGTAGTAATGTTTGTTATGGCCTACCGGATCTTAATAAATAAGAACTTAAGAATTCAATTTCTGATTAATGAGTGCTATTTAAAATTTTATATCTGTTTTTGTAATGCTTTGGACTTGGTTTTTAACTGCTGTTTTTCTGCCAACTCTTCAAAGTAGAAGTAGCATCACATTTTGCTTTATTATTTATGATTCACTTTCAAGTTTTGGCGGAAATATATATCGTTATTCATTGCGAAATTTTACCCCTTGAAACAAAATTTATCTCCTAACGTGAGCTTGTGAACTTGAGCAGGATGATGTTGACACAAAAATCGTAGTAGCTGGTTTATCAACAACTTGTAGCCAGAAGATTCATAATCAGTTGGTATACAATGATTTGTTGTATTACTCTTCATTTTATGTTTAAATTACGCTTTCTACCATGATTTAGAAGCGGCAAAACTATTCGCAGTGGAAAAAAACATCTCAATGTATCTGATTTTTATCCCGATGACATTTTATCATAAATTTATGTCACTTCATATATGATATTGGCTTGAACCTCTTTCCGTAATTTAGTGTTATACTTGAAGTGAAGCTAATTTGTAATTGAGCTTATTGTGATTGCTTTGCTGAGAAATTTCCCTCCAGTGAATGAGCAAACTAGGCTGAACAAGTTAATGAGTTGAATTGTTAAAATTACATCTTCTGAACCCTATTTTTCGTCAGAATGTCTTCACCAACTTCTGAAAAAGAAGCACCATATCTAGCAAGGCCTTTCATGTATGATATTTAACTTTTTGCAGATCGGGGTAGAAAAAATGCATAAAGATAGCAAATATGTGTTATTTCTAGATGATGATGTTAGGCTGCATCCTGGGTCAATTGGAGCTCTCGCTGCTGAAATGGAGAAGAACCCTGATGTATGGTGATGCATAGACCTTTTCTATGTCAATAAAATATGATTTTGTCATTGCCCTGATTTGTGAAATTTATAACTGTTTTATTTATAAATAATGTCTTGTATAACTGTAAAATGTGCAGATTTTTATTCAAACTGGATACCCTCTTGATTTGCCTTCTGGAAGTTTAGGAAGTTACTGCATATATGAATACCACATGGTACGTTTAATAATGCTCACACGACCACTTTCTTGTATCATCGTTTCTGAGTTGTTGCCTTGTATTTAGACGAGGATTGAGGGTTCGTTTTTGTAGGAGTTTTATAATAGTGTTGAGGGTAAGGCTGGGGGCTGAGTGAAATGAGTGGGAAACGAAGTACCACATTTTTTTTAATTTTGAATCCATTCATTCTACAAGGGCATCTAGGAGTCTGACTGACATAGCCTGATGATTATTTGGCATAGAGTTTAAGAGTATGATTTGTTATGCAATTTGAATGACTGGTCAGAGATGAAATTCCTGAACAAGTGCATAAATACGATTTTCTTTTACTAGAGCAATTTTACCTACATCAGTTCCCAGCTAGTTCGTTGTATGACACCTCAGTCATTTCACTTAAACATATTTATTAAGGAGAAGAGAGCCAGGATTCATATTAAGTATGACTATCGACTAAAGATATCCATACATGTGCATGCTATATGAAGAAAAACAACACAATGCTGCAGCAAATCTCTAAAGTTTGTCAAAGTTTTAATTCTGGTATTATGATTCATGGAATTTTCTGGCTAGTTCCAATCTTTAACCATTGTCACACACTAAATATTTAAAGTGCATTCGGTATGTTCGTACATTTGGTTTATACTGTTGATAATTTGTGGAGCAGAGATAGTAGTTTACATGATCTTAGCTTAGTGTATTCTTCCCAAGTTTGAATTACAAGTTACAACTCTAAATCAACATTGGAATGAGTTAGCACTCCAAATGAGCAGCTTGTTAATATCATTAAAATAACTAAGCTGTTTCACACTATTGCGAAAATGACTAGTGACTTAAGAAATCCACTACTTAGGAACATCATTATGAACTGGTTGGACCAAATGTTACCCCCGATGTACTTGGTTTTTTTGGTCCTTTCATCTGTTGTTTAGTTTCTGTTTCTTCTTCCAGAATCTTCTGTAAACTAAATATCCATCTTTACTTCCAGCCCTGTTCTATGGGGTTTGCCACTGGTGGGAAAACATTCTTTCTATGGGGAGGATGCATGATGGTAAGCATTTTGTGCATATTAAAATCATTTTTAAATGCATAAAAACCTGATTACGAATTATTTAATTGCAGATGCATGCAGATGATTTTAGAAATGATAATCATGGCGTGGTTTCAGAACTTCGAGATGGGGGCTATTCAGATGACATGACTCTTGCTGCTATTGCAGGTATATCGCTTTTTTTTCAACTTAAAACAATGATTTTAAGTTACAAGTTTGACAATTGACCTAAGTACGCAGAATAGCTAATTAATTGAGCTATGTCGTGAACTGTGTTTCTTTTCCTGCTAGATCGGATGTGAGTTACAATATCAACTGAAGCATTTTATCTCTGTGCTGAATGGTTTGTGAATTATATTATTGCTGATGTTGTTGCTATCAGGGGCTCATAAGAGGCTCATCACGTCACCACCAGTTGCTGTTTTCCCCCATCCACTTGCCAGCGATCTTAATTTTGCTAGGTGTGTACAATTCAGCTGGAAATTGTTCAGTTGAATTTGTCATTTAGCTTCAAGAAAGAAAATTTTCTCCACTAGTCGGTGTCCTTGATTCTGGTTGGCTTTTCCAAACTTTTTTAGTTATATGTTTGTAGGTATTGGAATTATTTGAGGAAGCAAACATTTGTTTTAGAGTCATACACCACAAAAGTCAATTGGATTATGAACCGAGCATTATTCTCCACCCACTGCTACTTATCATGGGGATTCGTGATGCCATATATTATGTCAGCAATACACGTGGCAGCAGCACTGAGATTCTATTCTAAAGGGTATTCTGTTGGTGAAGCTGCTTTTCCATGCAGCGGTGAGCTTTTCAGTTCTGCGTAAATCAGGTCCTATTTTTTGTTAATGGGGCTGGTGAACAGGTTCTTGTTGCAGGAGCATAATAGGGTCTTTACATGTGCCTAGAATTCATTCTTAACTTAACCATGTTGCTTAAAATTCTATCTAATTTCTTGTTTTCTCTTTCTTTAATTTTATACATTTAGAATTCTTTGTATTATCAACTTCTGTGATTAACCGATTCTTGTCATATACATTCGAGTATATTCATGCATCCATTCAATCAAATACTGGTCAAAGTATTATTCTCCTTGTCCAGTGTTCTAGCGACACTGCATATATGGATATCTCAAACAATTGGTTATTTTTAAAAAATCTGTTTTATTTTCTACTTATTTATTTTCAATATTATTTGGGCTTTCCTATCCGAAGCCTGAGATGATATTGGACTTTGATATAAGAACGTTATACATCATGTTTTTACGTTTAACAATATTCCTTTTTATTTTTTTATAAAGGATGACCAATTATGGTTCCTCGACAGGTGATTTAAAGTCATGACCATTGAGTTTGTAGGTGTAAAGTGCTTAAATTTATTGTTTTTGTTTGTTTAGGGTTGTCATTAGTAGGCTGCCATGCTACATGTACCATAATTGAACTTCTTTCAATGTGGAACCTGACCCGGATAGAGGTCCTACTTTGCAATTTGTTGTCCCCAGAGGCTCCTCCGCTGTCACTTGCATCCTATAACTGGTGTCTTGTAAGTCCTTTTCTTCTTCAGTGGTTCATTTTTCCCTTTCGTGTTTAAGATCTGCTAGTCTTGAAAATTGACTCAGAATTGTAGCGTGTAGTGATGTAAAGAGGACCGATTATAGAGGCAGACGGTGAAATCTTGTTACTTCCTTCCTAGGAAAACGCACAAACATTCTGAAGTTACTTCTTGGTGAAAGCATATGAGAGAAATACATCATGTCTCAAATGAAATTGTAAAAAAGTCAAATTAAATTTAATACCCTGTGAAAACACATGAGATAGTGCTATTTCATTCGGGTATCTGATTTTTAACGTGCTCGACACGTTTTAGAAGAGTCGATTTGAATTAAGTTTGGGCATAGAAGTTGCATAGAAAATAAAGAAGGCCCAAGTTGTTATTTGCTAATTCTAGTAGGATATCACTGACATCACTTGTTGATTTTTGATTGAGCAGGTATTTATTGCAATGCTGGTTGACAATTTTTTGTATCCTTTATCTGCGATCCGTTCTCATTTTTCCCAGTCTATTGACTGGTCTGGCATCCGGTATCATTTGAAGGATGGCAAGATAAATAAGGTAAATATTTTTTCGAGTCTGTTTCACCTGTCCATAAGTCACCATATTTTGAAATATGATCACTGGAGTAACTTAGATAATCATTGGTGATTGTGGTATTGGAGATATAATTCTGATATAAACAATGTTTGTAGTTATAATATAACTATCGGTCAGAAGATGTTTAAACCGTGGTTTGTTACTATATGTTACTATAAAACATGGATTATTGAAGAAGGTTAAACCAATGGTTTTCAAAATTTATTCTGACTTAATGATATTTTTAGTTAGAGCTAGTGATGCATGATCATAACTATCACTTAGACGATTTTTATTAGTAGATATGTCTATAAAGCATAAATTGATGGAGGGATGGATAGTAAACAGTTTCTCCAACCGGAACTCGGAAGTCAAAACAAATGGGTCTAAGCTTTGGAGTTGTGAGGAGATACGGAATATCCGGGGAAAAACGAGCTGACTGTAGAATGGAGTGACAAAGGCTTCAGATATAATTTAACACAGTAGTATAAAATCAAGAATGTTGCTAGATGTGGTATTTTGTTAGGAATGAGCGATGACAGATTCACCCCGAACCGAAGAAACGTGGAATAAAAACTGCACCTAGAACTTGAACTCCAAAAGGGAAGAAAAAAACGTACATGTAACTGTGTAAATCTTGATGATGAATTTGATTCTGCAGATTGAAAGAAGCAAGGGTAAGGGACCTAAATTCACAGATTTAGGAGGCAAGCATTTGTATGGGAAAAAAGGAGCTCCGAATGATTATTCTTTTCTTCGATCTTTGTCCAAAAGTTTTGTTCAGTGGAGGCAACCCAAGAAGTACGATTTGTAGAAATATTTGTGCTTTAGCAACTACATATAGTTATTCTTTTGTCCTTCTGGTTTCAAGAATTCCAGGAACAAAATTCTGGGAATGATCAGATTCCCTTAATTTAATTGTTAGTGTTTTTTTTTTTCAATTATTATTTTTAGAATAATTTTAATCAATTGATTGGAGGCTCTTGTTTGAGCTGATTCTTGTAATTGTATTTCATCATGCCTGTAACATGTGAGATCGTGAATATTTCAAATTTCAAGTGTTAGACAAATTAAGTTACGAGTTTTAGTTTTATGTCGCAAGTACAATTTTCTATTTCGTTTATAAACATTCACATTTTTTTTTTGGAAAGATATAAACTTTCACATTTGATTTTGCTTGATTTTGAAAAATTCTTACATCTATCTTCTCGTGGGCTGTGCAAAAAATATTAACATTTTTTCCTCAATTAAGGGAATAAAAAGAGATGCAATTATAATTTCGAGAGAGGTTTATGAAATTTAAATAATATTTTAAGAATGTAAAAAGATAGTTTTTCAAAGTACCGTGTACTTGAGTTTTCATGACCACAGCTAATTTCTCTCTTAAACGTTATACTCCGGTCACACATTGTCATAATATAATTTCCTCGAACACAACAAGAACATCAAAAAGTGATCATATTATAATTTCAGTAAAAACATGATGTGCTCAAATGATTGTTCCAGATTATTCAGTCTACATTACAAGATTCAAAAGCTAATCAGACATACTCCCCCCTCGACAATCACTACGATTACAGCGAAAATGCCACACGCTTCCAAGCCATAATCAATCAGTTTTTAAGCGCACGAGTTCGCCATAAAAAAATGATAATTCAAACCTGAACAGTAAGATCTAATGGAACAATCCCAGTTAGACCGACCCAAACAACATGCCCATGATCGAAAAATACAGTTGCATTAGTTACTTCTTCAGATCTCCAACGTAAAAGTCCTCAATCATGTCAAAGACTCGAGTAGCATGTTGTGGCCTGTCAAGATGTGGAATGGATTTGATTAGTTGTTGTTCCGAAAACTTTGCAAGACCACAGGTGAACGATCGAAGATAGCATCAAAGAGGAATCCAACTACCTAAGGCAGAAAAATCTTGCTCCAACTACAAGTAAATGAGCAACGTGAAAAGCTTGTCATATAAAAAAGACTTGCCCATAAAAACCTTCGGTTGAATCATCACCAGCATGTGTTAGTATGGCGTCTCCTCCGGGGTGCTCTTCTACGTAAGAGGTAACATCGTAAACCTATATTTTTCAGAAAAACGGAATGTGAAGAGTTCATGTTGATGAAATTTAATCACAAAGACCACTTGAGCCTTGCTTTTAGAAAGAAAACAATTCAAGAGAAGCTGTAGCAGATGAAAAACTAAAAAAAAAAACCTTTTCTTTTATGATGATCCAACAGTCAGTCCTCTTGTTATGCAATGAAACCTCAGCTTTGGTGTACAATTTGGATGCCTAATTAAAAAGGAGTCATTGATAAAAAAAAAAGTAAATTTTTTATGGAAACTGCAGCAGTAACACTAGCCTGCATCGAAACAGTTCAATTATTGACGCGTGCATGTGAAAAAGTCATTGAGCAAAATTGTTCGTGACGTGACATACAATAATAAAAATATAATTGTTGAAATGATTGGGGGCAGGGACGAGACAGAACAGGCTAAAATAAAATGTTTGATTTTATTCGTGAATTTGGTACATAGATCTTTAGCGGGTAAATGTGCAATCCATCAAAGGTTTCCCTACCTTCATGTCAACCATCTATGAGGCAGAAGGAAATACCAAGAGTTAATGGTCAACTATAACCTCGATAAAACTTGCAATACCCCATCTGTAAGTTCCATTACAGTCCCTTGTTTTCAATGTACATAAAAACTAGTAGAATTGTCATCACAGACTATTCAAAACTCAATAATGAATCAATCAAAAGAAGCCAACTCCTAGAGTATCACATTTCTCACTAGGTAATGCACTACGACTTGATACTCTTTCCACATGAAGTTTTTTTTATCCAAAGTAAAATTGGAAGAAAAATATCGTGCATTTAGAAGGTACGAAACCTAAATACTATTATGAACACTCATTTTCGTTGAAACATCGATAAGGCAAGAACCACTTATAAATTTAAAACAACCAAAGCTTCTTTGGCTAGAGGTGAGTTTACTCTTCACTTCATTTATACATATGAAAAATATTGGCATTCGACATATCTTTTTCTCCTCTTAACGTATTGAAGGTACCGATAAGCAAGTAATCCAAATCCATTCTCGTTTCGTCTCCCATTCAAACTTATAGTTTTGCTTTTGAACATGTGTATTACTTATGCTACTTTATCGACCGATGAAAGAAATCACAGTAAAGAGAGAAACTTTGAAAGTGTCAACATTAACCTTCTTGATAAAATTAACAAAAACCTCAACATGCGAAACATTTACACAAACAATAATCCAAAAACACATATATTAATCCTTTCAAGTGTTATCAATAATGCATAGCCAGATTCAATATGGCAACTTTAGAATACCTTATCACCTGCAAAATTCGATAGCTGCGAGCTGCCTGGATCTGCATTGCACAACAATTACAAGGGATCAGTTTCAAAAGCCAAGAACAATTAGCCTACCTCTGACAGATTGTTCACAAAAAGACCGAAAAGTTTTAACAGATTATATAATTCAACAAATCAAAATGTAACACTGCAAAATAACATAACAATCTAACCAGATTTACGTAGCCGAGGGATTACAATTAGAAGTGCCAATACAAAGCCCACAAACAATGTCACCAACAATACGTCCATGTCCCAACTTAATCACCTTATCTGCTCACCAAAAAAAAATGAACCCGTCAAAACGAAACATGAAAAAAAAATAAAAAATCAAACCCGTAAAAAAGAAACAAGAAAATGAAGTAACATGAAAAACCCATAATCCAAACAGCACAATGTGTACAGAAATGCAGACATCAGGAAGCATAATGCATTCATAAGCCGAATCAGTTCACCACATATGAATTAGTCACTTCGCAGAATAAAACATGCACCCGGTGAACTTCGTGAGCTTGAAGAGATGGGAGGGAAATTGACCTTTCAGTCTTCGGCTTTTTTATATTCACTACTGTGTACTTTTTTAGTATCATATTTCCACATGAAATGTATCATATTTCTACATGAAGTGTATCACAATTTGTATGACATAATATCATATTTTTGTGGTTAAAGAATGAACCCAAAGAAATAACAATGAATGTGAATGAAATGGAGGGATAAACAAGCGTAAATCGCGGATTATTGGCCGTGATGTTTTTTCTTAACTAAATAAAATTAAATTAAATGATACAAAAATATATATATTTTGATAAACATTATTAATTTTCATTTTTAAATAAACCTAATAATATTGATAAACAAATCATATGGAAACCCATGGAAAATGTATATTATAATTTGGGTCAGCGGCGTAACAGTTACTAACTTGTAAATTAAAAATTTTAAGTTATTTTTTAAAACAAAAAATTGGCAAAATTTTATAATTGTTTTAAGTTTTAAAAACTTTTACAAATAAATATTCAAAAAATTAATAATCTCTCTAAAATAATATTTTTTTCCCGATCCCGACTTGAACCATTGTTCTAAATTAATAATTTTGATAAATTAGTAAAATAATTTTTTTTGGAAGATACATTTATATTTTCTTCAATACCATAAATTAATAATTACCTAAAATTACAAACACGACTAGAAAACTTTAATAAAATAAAACTATATTCTTGTTTATTTTTTCATAAAATTTAATTATATTATTGTTTTAAATTATATTTCATTAATTTATGCCATGAATATAATATAATTAATAAAAACAATTAATGCAATTTACTTTTATAATTATATATAAAAATAATTTTTTATTTTTATTAATACAAAGAATATGATGTATACATTGATGTAACAATATATAATTCAATTAATGTTTACTGAATAAAAAACTCTTTAAAATAATAAATTATTAATTAATTAATTAATATTTATCTAAATTAATAAAATTTTATGATTTCAATATTATTAATTCATAAAAGTTTTAGATAGATTCATCTAATAATTATCATTAATTCATGAGATCAAGTCATAATTTTATCAGCTTGTAATTCAGCCATTCAGAAATAGTCCAACTTAAACATTTTTTTTATTTAATTGGTATAAAAAATTAAAATTTATATTAAAAAACTCCCTTTTAAATTTAAAAGTAGGAGCCGGAGATGGAAACCCCGGCTCCTAAATCTTATTATAATTTGAAAAAATGTTTTATTCAATATTTTGATAAATTTGTTTTTGTCATTACAAAAACTCTTGTGAGACGGTCTCATGGATTAATTTCGTGGGTCGAATATCTTATTTGAGTCATCCATGAAAAAATATTAATTTTTATGATAAATATTACTTTTTATTGTGAATATCGTTAAGATTGACCCGTCTTACATATAAAAATTCATGAAACCGTCTCAGATGAGACTACTCTTTTGACATTATTTAAATAAATAAATCTTCAAAATGATTGATCATACACAGGCTGTTCCATAGATTTTAGACCTAATATTTTGACATTTTTTGGAAGAAATTCAAACGAAACATCACATTCATTTGCCTCTTATTATTCCTATTTGCTCACAACAAAGCCTCTGCCATTGTACTTGAAAAACAACACATTCACAGAATCAAACATTACGATAAAATCAACTCCAGATAAACTCATCTCTTTTATTATATTATACATACTACTATCAATCCTTAAGACTAGAAAACACAACATAAGGCAGTGGTTCAAGCTTTGAAACAGAGTAAACCGACTGAAAAATTCATCGGTAGCTCCTGTAATTTGGCGTGTACATGCAGCTTTCGGCATACTTGACCAAGTCTGCAGGCCGAGGGAGTCTTGTCGCCAATCCTGAAAAGAGAGGGGAAAAAAGGCCACTTGTAAAAAAACAGTTTTTGTAGAAGTCGAACTAGACCACTCGAATTATGAGTAAAAAGGTGGGTAGGTAAGAACCGAGATCATATGCTTTAGCAGCTACATTTGCAGCAATGTGAGCTGAAATCTTCCTTATACTGGCAAACGGAGGGTAAATCATTCCCTTGTCGTAATGTTCTTGTGTCACTTGACCAGCCAAAGCCTCCGCTGTTTTGCATAAAACAATACCAGGTTAGCAATAAAAAAGTTTATTCACTAATGTTTGTTTCCTTATTGATGCTGACAATTTTCAAAGTATTGTGATTCAAATGTATCGTTTTAGTCAGCGGTTTTTTACTTACAAGCTGCCAAAAGCATATCATCGTGCACACGAATGGCTCCAGATATGACCAACCCAAACCCAAAACCGGGGAATATGTAAGCGTTGTTTGCCTGATTTCACAGAGAAAAGTAAGTTTGAGAACGGTTCGTTGTAAGAAGCAAACTGAACATGGTAACGGCAAACAAAAAGAAAAGAAACCTGGCCAGGTACAAAGGTCTTTCCATCATATTTCACAGGGTCAAATGGACTTCCACTGGCGAAAATAGCACGACCCTTGAGAAAAAAACAAGGAACAAAAGATCGAGTTTCAGTTAAGATACTACATCAATGAGATTTGCTGCCGTGAATATCAAAGCCTTTGAACTCAACAAACCTCGGTCCATGTATAAGCTTCTTCGGCAGTGCACTCTGATTGTGAGGTTGGATTGGAAAGAGCCATTATAAGAGGTTTCTGCGGTATTGAAAACATGTGATAATATCAATTTATTGATAAAACATCATCTTTTTGGGAGAGGAGAAAAAGTAAAACTATATACCTTATTGAAGGAGGCCATAGCCTCGACCACCTCCTTCGTAAAGGTTTTTCCGACACCTGAAGTTCCAATTAAGGCTGTTGGCTTGATAGCCTATAGTGAAGTTTAGGAGCAAATTATCACAGGAAAAAAAACGAGTTTCTGCATTGAAAAATGGCATCAAAGAATGGATTTACCAACCTTGACAGCATCTAAGAGATTATTAACCGGTTCGTGCTCATGAGCCCACGGTTTCTTGAAATTTTGAAGAGATTCCTTACGAGAATTAACGATCAAACCCTACATGATTCGTACACACATGTCAATGTATGACAGAATTACCAGAAGGAGATAATGAGAGATTCAGGTATCCTGTTGTCACCTTCGAGTCCACGAGCCAGATATTTTTGCGTGTCTCGTCCACCGGAACATTAGCCTAAATAACAAAAAAAAACCACAGTCCAAAAATTTCCTTTCTTTAGAGTTACTATAATATTTCACCTCACTGTTTAGATTACATACTCACCTGTTTTGACATTTCAAGGGCTATAAGCTCTGCTATCCCAGTTCCAGCCTGCAATTGCAAAGGTAACCTAAGTGGCGATGGACGAAATTTTTTTTTTCTGTAAAGATTATAAATTTTAAGTGGCGTAAGAAAATTGAATCTGAGCTTAGATAATTACTTCTCCAGCACCAAGAAACAAGAATGTGTGATCAGCTAAGGTACCCCCAAGTAGCTTAAGTGATGCAACAAGCCCTGAAAGCACCACAGATGCTGTCCCCTGCAATAAAGAGGATCATCAATTTAACATTTGACAGAAATTTCAAAGCCGTATCAACCAAAACTTTGCCACATACCTGTATATCATCATTAAAGACCAAATGTGTAGTTCCATATCTCGCCAACAGCTCAAACGCATTGTGGTTGGCAAAATCTTCAAACTGCAATGACGTAAAAATTGCAGCAATGTTAGAACATGCGAAACCAAATGTGAGAGTGTAAACAAGTTTGGGAGCAACAATTATTGCCCCTGCGTGATTGCCAATGCAACACGACGACTCATAAATGTTGCCTGTGCTATTGTAAAGTTCAAATTAGAGTGTATGGTTACTGCCAGGTATAGCTTTTGTCACAAAGCCAGTTGAATTATGCTGCATAAGTAGCAGGAATCACTAACCTGAACAAGAACTTTTTCGCCATAGTTTTGCTTCACGGCAGTCATGAACTCATGCAACAGGTCGTAATATTCCTGAAAAGATGTAAAATTTTAGCTTTCAAACAATAAAAGTGGATAAAAAGATCCAAAGTTCAACAGACATGCAGGAGTAACCTGTCCAGTTGCCCTTTTCTGCCTGAGCCCAATGTAGAACTCATCCTTTAAAAGTGTTTCATTGTTTGTCCCCACGTCGATTGTTACTGGCAGACACTACTCAGAAAAGCCAAAATTTTCCAATTAGAACCAATTTCCAAACAATCAACAGAAGCAAATTTAATAGAGCACAGAGAATGATTTCGAAATGCTGTTTCCTGATGTTAATACTTACAGCGGAAGGTCTTACACCCCCAAGTGCTGTGTACAAAGCGAGTTTCCCCACAGGTATTCCCATTCCCTGTAACGTAATACCAATAGTCTAATTAAAAATAAAGAACACTTTGACACAATCACACCCCAACATATTAATGAGAAAATACATCTTCATAATAAGTTCATGGTTAGCATATATGAGTCCATGACATTACTTGGCAGCCTTGATCCCCGAGTCCCAAAATCCTTTCACCATCAGTCACAACAATGACTTGAATGGACCTCTCGGGCCAGTTCCTCAGAACTTCGAGAATTTTTCCCCTACACATTTCATGAACTTAAATTTCTAGCCAAAACTAGGTCCCATAATTTGTGTAGTAACAACAAAATCAGGACATACTTCTCTTTTAAACTGATATATAAACCCTGAGGGCGTTTAAACAGACTCCCGTATTTTTGGCAAGCCTCACCCACAGTCGGTGTGTAGACGATTGGGAGGAGTTCCTCCACATTATTAATGAGAAGTTTGTAAAACAATCTCTCGTTTCTCTCCTGTAAATCAAGCAAGTCGAAAAATTAAAGACAGCAAAAATAATTGATATAACAGTAAACTAATCATGATTCTTTCTAAACTCAAATCACAACTACTATTCAAGAATATAAATGACTGTCGTTACTAGAATCAGAGCAGTAATGCTTAATTGTCTGATAAGCAGGCAAAACAAGAAGCTTAACTTTCATTAACTGATTTTTTGCTATCCAAATGTTTTCGGTCATCCGAAACAAAAGTTCAGAAAATCCATAAGATTTGCTGGTACCTCAAGTTCCATCATGGCCACGTACTTGTGCAGAGGAACATCGTACTGACGAATGCTATGCATAATCTTTTTCTCCTGGTATTGCACAAGTAAAAGGGAAAGAAACATTAAAATATGAAGGAAAAAAAACCAAATAGTAAAAATGACATGAATTAGGCATTATAAACCTGAAGTTCTTGGGATGAAACAGCAGGAGGAAGGAGACCGCGCAAGTAATAAGCATCTCTTTCTTTCTCCGTAAATGCAAGCCCTTTATTGTGATGAGGGTCTCTCAGCAAACTATATCCGCTGTTGCACATAATCAAGCAAACAATCAAGATTCAACATTTCAGTGTTGACGAATCAAGATTTCGTAATGTCGGGTGGTTTTTTACTTGGTGGTTCGTCTGTGGCATTACATGACTATGAATCATAGATTTGCAAGAAATGGTGATACATTAGCGTATACATATGCAATTTTATAGATACACACATTTTAGCAAAACATTTGTTCATATAACATAGAAACCACCTAACATTCTAACAGAAGTTTTCCGTCAGATATTAAAATAAATGGAAATTTAAACCTGTTCATATGCTATGGAGCTAGGGGGATGTTAGCCGAAAAAGATTCACAAATAGCCCAATATCAATATTATACACACCCACGCACACATATTCCTTCAATGAATACTAATTTCCTCAAAAGAAAAGGACCAAGATCACAACTGTCGTCGAAGATATTTACACTTCGATTCTATTGCAACATAGAACCGCAATCATATCAGATTTCACTTTAACAAACAACATACACAGCTGATATATTATAGAACAGAAACGCAATACACCAACATCAAAAACACCAACTTTTTTCTTGAATCCCAAAAAATTTCAAAATCCTACTTTTGATTTTTCTAAAATCCAACTTCCCACTAAGATATACAGAAGCAGCCTTTCTTTTTACTAGGATCAACCTGAATATTCATTCATTCATGAAAAAAAAAAGGAGTTTGATGGAAGAAGAGTGATACCTAGCAACAGAGATTGTCCATGGAGTAACGAGCTGATCCTCGGTGGCGCGATCCTCACCGTACGCATCCTCAACTCCTCCACCAACCGTCGCCTTTGGACTCAAGTCCAGCACTGACTCCCCACCCCTCTTCTCCTTGAAAATATTCTCCATTCTTCTTCTCTCTTTCTCTCACACCCACCACTACGTTCCTCTCAATATAATCTGATTACTCTTCAAGTGAAATATAGAAAATATATCACACATACATATGTGTGTTTGTGTCTATATATGTATCGCTTGTATGTATGTCAGCGATGAGAAAGTCAAACGCCAATAGTTACCAAAGACAGATCTGTCTGGACGATCACAAAGATTGTATTATTTTGCGAATTATGAAAGGGCCTCCGAAAGGGACAATGCATATAAAGTATGGTAGAAATTTCTTTATTTATTTGAATTAACGGATAAATGGTCTCAGAAAATTGCAATCTTTTGACGTCACATGTGGAAAGGAGCGTCGATTTGCTTGACCAGGTGAAGATTTGCATGGCAGCTTGGATCATTTCGATATTAATTATTGAATAGAAGCTTCGTCACAAATTTATAAAAATATATGAATAACTTCATATTGCATTTTGAAAATTAATCCAGCTTTTTCCATAATCAATCTGGATTGGAGTTTCACATATTCTTGATCGAACTTTCTTGACCAAGAAAATTCCATTCAAACAATACGAATTTTCACTTGACAAATAAATCCGACGTTTTCCGACACAGAAAATTCAATGCAAAGAA
The DNA here is from genome assembly GCF_012295235.1 of Primulina huaijiensis. Taxonomy (NCBI): domain Eukaryota; kingdom Viridiplantae; phylum Streptophyta; class Magnoliopsida; order Lamiales; family Gesneriaceae; genus Primulina; species Primulina huaijiensis. Next base: position 18,493,232 of record NC_133321.1, read on the forward strand.
AAAGTGTATCAATTATGAATTTATTAAAATATTAAGGTTGTAATAAAGTAGTAGAAGCCTAGAAGTCCACCCCCAGACCGAACCCCACTATGTAATATTTAAAAATCATTTTTTTTTATTAAAATGGATTATGATTGATTTTTAGTTAATGCTAGACGAGTGGTGGTGAAATTTACGCATTAATCTATATGTTATATAATGTAAATTTTAATAATTCACACCCAACCACTATCATTTGTTTGTTTAATTAATTATGGATTAATATTTCTCGATCTTGAATTACGATTACGATTTACACATGGAATGCAGGAAGTCATAAAATTTCCCTTAACATATCTCCCATGAAATCAAAGTTTTTAAATGAATTCTAATGTAATATAAAAAAAAAATAGTAGCTTTCACTTAATCCACATACAATTATGTTATATAAATGCAATCTTATGATCATCCATAATATAATTAGTTTGTGTGTTTCATCCCACGTAGGTATATTGTTAGACATAGTTTGATTACATATCTTCGGTTTCTAATCTTCATTCTATGACAGTTAGGGGTGGAAATAGTTCAGTTAAAACCGAAAAAATCGACGGGACCAAAAAATCTAGCTTGAATGGTTCAGTTTTAAGGATGATTAGGGTTTAAAAATTTATAAAATTCGAATTTTCGATTCGATTCCTCAAATAATCGAAAAAACCGAACCGACCTATCATATTTAATTAAATAATAAATATTAGGTTTGTATGAATTATGGCCCTACATTTGGACATTTAATAATTTACTCTCCATCTACGAATATTGCCCATAGATTTGGGCTTCTAATAATTTTTTTGTATTCATTGGTGATAAGTTATTTTATTTAATTATCGAAATAATTTTTTTGATATGAAAACAATTTATGTTTTATTGTCGTTGATTCTATATTTTGCATTGCATTCATCAGTTATCTATCACATTAATTCTTCTCAAAATGTTAGTTTTTATATTTTGGTTTTCATTTTAGACGTAAATTCATATTTATTTTAAGCTAGTGTTATTTTTCAGTCTCAAAAACTAATAACTGCTGTTGCGCAAAATCAATTCAGTTAATTACTAAAATCTTATATAACTGACCATATATACAAAAAAACCGAACCGATCTGTAATAAAATGTGTGGTTTTTGGACCAGAAATTTTCAAAACCAAAAACCGAACCATGATTGAGCAACACCAGACCGAAGCGATAGATGTCCACCCCTAATGACGGTAGGATTACGTAAACTAGTTACTTTGCATGGCTGATCGATCTCAAGGCCTCACATATGCAGCAAGAATTCCCCTGTATTTAACCATACAAATTATATTCCACAACATGAAAAATATTTCGTTTATTGTTAATACAACCACCAAAAATTAGCAGCAAACAAAGGCAAATTCCACCAAATTTCTCATATAAATTAACTGTCTATCAAAGCTTGCAGGCATTGATCCTTACCTCGTATAGAATCCCCAGTCACCTTAATGTCAAACACTGCCTATTAGGTTGCCTCTGATGCTTTTGCACACCTTTCATTTAAAGACAAAATCGCATGCCGCACGCACTATATCGTAACACTCAATAATCTGATCATTTATCCCCAAATTTTTCATTGAAGAAACTTCAGGTGTAGAACAGATACCGGCTGGTTCTGAAATTTAGTTTAAGTTTTCTTGGGTAAGTCGTACATTTTCTTCAGAAACTTTGAAGCCATTTTATCATTCCTATTGCACAACACCCGCAATATTGTATTCGGTTCAGTTGGACCCCACTGACCTGTTGTAGGAAGCAATGGAAGCCTTGAATTATTGCCTTGCCACCATCTTCACTGTCCACTGAATCAGAAACTGCAATTTCCACGAGATTTTTCTCAAGTTTGTCAGCAGCAAGCAGTACTTGTATGGCTTCCGGATTTAGTTCACTTATACCCGAAACAAATTTCTTAAGCTCACCAGCGAAGCAAGTATGAAGAGTAGCAACAGCTACACCTGTGGCGAGAGGGTGCCATCGTTTCAGCACAGGGCTGTATATTTCCTTCTCATTGAATGCCAAGTCGCATATATTTTGCGGAAGGATGGAAAGAACAGGAAGATGACTTTGTTGATACTTAGAAGACTGCCTGCTTGAGATTACTCTCTCCTTTTCCTGTCTTCAAATGGAGCAAACAGCAGCCTGAGTCATATTTACGAGCGGAACAAAATTGATAATCATACAACAAAGTTATATATATGTATATATATATTCTTAAGAAACTTCAAATCGTCTGCCTGAGAAAAAGCACTGCGCACTGATGACCTAATATAAGCATCAACCCTTCTACATCCTTCATCAACTTCTTTTCTATTTTGATACTCATGAGACAAGCCTACCTCCAGTACTTTGGCTGCCGATACCCCAAGCCTTAAACACTTTGCATTGCATCACTATTTCCCCTATAAAAATTGTCGTGGTAGTGAAGTAGCATTTTTTCTGCCCACTCTGAAATCAGAGTCGTTATCGAGCTCGCGATCTTTGAATACGAGGAATCATGTGTGGCCTCTGCATCCTTGCTTACTTCCACCATTATATGATTGGCAGAAAAAAGGAGGTCACCCTCAATTTGGCCATTAGTGACATAATGGTGAAATAACAGCCACATAAAACAAAGATTATGGTCCATTTGGTTTATGCCATGGACAACCCAAGTTTTCTTGATAAGTTCTAAGACCTCATCAACTTCCTCAACAACAGATGCGTCATCATTCATATCAAAGCAAGCATCAAGAAGTTTCTGGTATAGGTGGAAATTTAGTGGAATTCCGTCAGCCCAATGACATACATCAGACAAGGAACCATCAAATTCTCTGCAAGAAAGAGATGCCACAACATTACGGAGAACTTGCATGGATTCACTGTGCGTTCCTGTTTCGATTGGTTTCTCACTAGCTGCATGTAGGATCTGTCGAAGGCGCTGAGGGGCCGTTTGTGATTTATCAAGAGGCAGATGTGGGTGCACAATGAGTCCATCTTCAAGCACTTTCAAGCTCCTCCTTTGCCATGCTTCGTATTCTTGTTGACTGGTAAAATCCGAGGATTTTAATTGTTGTAATAACTCCAATGGTAACACAAGGATATGAAGTCATGATAGCATTATCCATACAAAATTATCTCATCTCACAGACAATTCAACTGATAAATTATGAGCCCAAGCACAACAGAAATTGTTTAATGATACAGCTCCGCAAGAAAAATGCAGGTACGCAATTTCAAGTGTTCTTGAGCAACTATTACCTTCTAATAGCCTACTCTTAGTTAGAGTCTGGCATTTCCTACTACATATACAATTTCTCCAATTGTTTGAGATCACATAAAGCTTTACGCCAAAATATATTTTCTTACCAACAATATCCTCCGCTCAAACCTCATTCGATAAAAAAAGGAATTTATCCTCCATTTTGATTATATTTCTCTCAGTCCACAAGTCAGTTTGCTCGAAGGGAAGAGTTCCAAATTTTCAAGACCAAAAATGCATCAAATTTCCGACCCTGCCTTTAATGGAGCAATTTCTTGAATCTGCTATAGCTTTTAACCTTTGAGCAAAAGGGTTAAACAAAAAAGTTCAAAGATAAAATCATGAAATATCTGACCTGACCAGCGGCAACTCTCAGCAATCCGCGCCGGACTCTGGAATCGTTCTGCTCCGTGACCCTCATCTGAACCCTCACCAGTTCCGAAACACTATTCCCACTTCTCCTCCTGACCGACTCTGCCCGATTCAGATTCTCCGACCCGTCCAAATCCTTCTTATCATTCTTCTTCTTCGACTTCAGACCAAGAGCTTTCTTCACCTTGCTCGCCGCCGAAATCGAGTCCACACTGGATGTCCTCTGCAGAGGCCGCCGATCTCTCGGAGTTGGAAACGTAAGTAAGAGGCCTTCTCCGCCAGAGCTCCGGCAGGCTGCGACGAGGATCTCGTAGGCAGTTTCCCGGAGCTCCGACTGGGACTGGTCAACACCCAGATTGCCAAATGGATTCGTGTCCATACTATGATGCAGGCTCTGCTTAATAATCAACGTAAAAAACTTGGACCTTATAAACACACGGCAATCATGTGTCATTTGTACATTTAAGAATACATTCATGGGAATTGATTATTGCATGCGAGTGAGTGTGAAAAGCGAAAAATGGATGGAATTAGAAAGGGTGGGGAAGGTGGCGAGTAATGTTCTTGAACCATAGAGCAAACTTAATCCAAGTATCTTTAGTGTTACCATTTATTTTGAAGGCATTATCAATTTTTTATGGTAAAACATAACGAAAAAATGTGAAATATGAATGCAAAACAACAATCGAATTTAAATCTAATTAACATATGTAAATATGAAAGTGCTGGAAATTGGAAATCGATTTCTCCATGAAGAAATAAAACGCTGATTACCAATTAAATGAAGTGAGTTGAGCAAATTTTGTTGCTAATTTTACTATAATTTTAGAAATTGTTAGAAATGGGTTTTGGAGAGGGAAAATTTTAATTACAAGGGTATCTTTATGCGACAATAGTCTAAATGGGTTCATGAATCACTTTGCTGTCATATATTTCTATGAATTAAATTAAAAGCAATTTAGACGAGAGAGCTACAGCTAGTGCAGTTGCCTTGTTCATTAAAAACACGATTTCCTGTCATATATTATACTTTATATTTTGGTTTTTAAGTGACTGGAAAGTGTCTACACATTGTCCCTTGTCTAGTTTTTCGAGTTTGCACGACTCTGGTGGAGCAGTCAGTGGCTACACCAAAATTTAACCAAAAAACGGGACATACCTCGACAAAATAGGTTGACTATCACTCGCACCTGACTTGTAGATACTCAAACTAATCTTGAAAAGTAGGCGTTTGAGAAACCCTTGCTGAATATGAGCGAGCGTTGAGCTACTCACAAGCGGGTATATTTCACTTCAACTGTTAAGCACATCCATCTATATAAAAAATGTAATTTGCCCTTGTTCTTTTCCGACAACCATGCAAGATGAACTGAATTACACTGCTGACTGAAATGTGTTGTTAGATATATGAGCCACTTAAAACTCATTTACCAATATTATCTTAAAAAGAAGTAAATTGAGTCTCAGAAAAGAAAACAACATTCAGGTACTCACATTAACTCAAAGATGGGGGAAAAATCACCCCACGATATCATTGAGATCATCTAATACAATTAGCATTTTTTGCTGGAAATGAATAGAAACTGTCAGCAAATTGTCATTCACCAACCGATAAATTTGTCAAATTTCTCACGACCTCTTTTCTGCTTCTGCTTCTGCTTCTGCTTCTCATCTGTTTACATTATGTATTGCGCCTCAAAAATATCAAAATCTGAATTCTGGATCCACATCCATTGCCCATGCAAATTTCGCCAGAAGGGACTTGTTGAAAATCTGCAGTAAAGCATCATCGTTGAGAGAGTAAGATAACCCAAAAGAGGGGAAAATCAACACAAGTTTACGCCCATCTAAGAAGCAAGCAAAAATTAAATTCTTGAAAAGATTACGACTGGAATAGGACTTACCTTCTCGATAGGAACTTCCTGGCGCTTACACCATGCAACTGTAATTCTAGGATCAAGGTAGTTGATTCTCGACGTGCCCAAAGCTATAGTTTTTAGATCTTCTTTGGTCTCCTTGTCCCGTTCCATTTTCTCAATCTTTGCAGCGGTTTGAGCAATCTTTTTCTCTAATCTGCAGGACATTCCATCATCAGCCACACGCTTCTCAATAATGGGTATAACTTCAAATTTATGAAAAGAATTATAATTACGCTTCAGGGTTCATATTCCGCTTAGGTTTCCCATCAGCATTCTTCAGGGGGGACTTCCCTTTCTTTGTCCTCGCCAAATCCTCCATTAGTTCTTCCACAGCACCCTAAAAGAAGTTTAAAATAATGCATGCAGATAATTATACAGATACATGCACATAGACGCTATTACAGAAAAGGTAAAACAAGACACCATTCTGACAGTTGAACGCTTGAGCCAGTCCACATGGCTTCAGAAAGTATAACGTGATAAAAGCAGGTGGATACCCTTTTCTCCCACCAAAATAGTCGATACTAAATTCAACATCCGACTATCTGCCATAACCAATCAGTATGAGAAATATATCCAGGATATTACCTTTAACTCTTCAATCTTTTCATCCAAACGTAACATCTGGGCACTGTGGGACTTTGAGACAGTACGCTGATGATTACAAATGATTGCAACCTACAGGATGACAAGCCGAATGGTAACAGTTCTAATAAAAAGATAGAAAAAATGCATACCATCATCAGATTCAACAGCCTTTACCTCCTTGTTTGCATGTTGATAAACAACTACTTTTTCAGCAACCTCTCCACCTTTCATCTCCCTACTCAACTGTCATTCAGAGGCACCAGCAGATTTTAGACATATAATCAGATAAAAAATGTACAACAATACAAGAGAAAAGGAGTGGCTGTCTAGGATTTCTCTTATGCATTCATTCAGAGAAAAGTAGTAGCATGAAATTTGAAGGGAACTGTTTAGTTAAATTGCACAAGTGAATGCCATAATTTAACAGTGAGCAAGGCCCTGCTTGGCTATTATTTAGCACATTCCGGTGCGTGATGTTAAGTTTATGTTGCACCCCCATTTAATGGCAACACAAAATTATACTATTAGATCAAAAAGTACATGATCGAACTAGTAGAGTAAGTAGCCTAAGATCGTGTAGGAATTACATAGAAAAATTATGCTTGTGACAAAGTCACCTTCATTAGAAAAGAACTACGGTTAGATGCTTGACAAAACATCAGCGAATCTCTATGATTAACTTTTCGCATGATTCATGAAATAAAGTTACTCACAAAATGCCGCAGTGTTATTATTTTCCCTTTAGAACTTTTTAATCATAATGGTTGCAATATGAGACATTGGCCACGAGTTCCATTTAGTGATACTTCCACAGCCTACGTGAGTCCTCACTTCAACCAAACTCACTCCTAACCCAGCTGCATGATTGAGGAGCAGAAGTTGCTTCATTTTTTTTCACGGTTATATTCATCACATGAAGAGTAAATAAAAGCAGTAGTGTACAATGATTAGCATATATAACATGAGTTTCAGGTCAGAAATCCTATGTTACATCTTACCATATCATCTAACGTAATAGATGCATTGTATGTCCGAAATACTTTGGCTGTGAGTCCGGGCATCAGTTCCTTTAGATGAGCATTCAGTTTGCTAGTGTCAAGCTTGTCGAAAAGATCATCACTACCCTTTTTCCCTGAAAACAACACATCCATGGGTAAGAACAGCCTATAACAAACTACAACAAACATGCAAAGCAAAAGATCGTTTACTGACCATTTCGAAACTGTTGGATTGCTTTGAAAACAGCAGTTTCAACAACTACTTCATTTTGATACCTTATAGAGTCTTTACCAAGGAAATCAAACTGTGAATAAAACAGGAAAATGATGAAGGTTATCACTTCAAATATTTTGATGATATGGCAGCATGCTGCAGGGTAAAGATCCAGTATAAGAGGGAAAAAAGGAAAGAAACCATTTCTTGATGCATTTCTAAAGGAAATGGTGTTCACTCTCTGCAGCCATTTTACCAGTGAATTTTATCAAAGCGTCTCAACAAACAGCGGACCAAGACAATTATTTGAGAAACAGAGTCCCTTTACCTTCAAGATATTTGGAGGCACAGGTTCTACATTTTCTACTTTCAATGTGCAGCAACCAACTGTATCAGCTTCATCATCATCCTACAAGATGACAAGGGAAATTATAAAACTTGATACAGAATTCATAAGGAATTGTTATAACCAATACTCAAGAACAAAACAATTGTGCTTTAAGAAGAAATAATTTCTTCAAATCAGCAAGCCTGAATCACAATGATGATCAGGATAACATACTAAAGAAATTTCAAACAACTAGAAGTTTAACATGATTAATAAATCTTTTCTACTCATACCTTCTCATTGCCTGCCCTGAGAGCTAATTTGTCAATAAGATAGGTTGCAACTGCTATCTGCTTCCTGGTAAGATCCTTACTAGAAAAATCTTTGGTATAAGCTGCTTGAATGCCTTGAATATAGTTCTTCATTCAAAAGCATAAGATTTTGAAACAAGTCCATTAGATTTCCACACCAACACAAATAAAAAGTAAAGCTTCGATAAGCCGAATACATTTCAATTACCTTCAAAAGCCTAGCCTTCTCATATTTCTCTTTGTCACTCTGGCCTTTCAAGGTGCTGCTAGCTGCTAGGAACACATATTTGAATTCTTTCAGGTTTATTGGATCATTCCAATATGCTAACCAGGTCACCGTATTGTCATGCCTTATTTCTTTCCAGCTGTCACATTGCATATTGACAACGTAAATTTTTATTTAAGACCAGATAACATTGATACCAGAAAATACAATCATTCCTGAAGGTTTTCAGAGAAGAAGATTCATCCTGGTCTCAGAAAAAAGAAAAGAAAAGGAAAAAACAACTAAGAAAGCAGAACCTTTCCCCAGGGATGGGACACGCGGGAATTGGAGCATCCTTCCCAATATTTATGATTATGTCACTTGGCTGTATTCGTTTTTTTAGCTTTCCCATCTGTCGAAAAGTAACAGTATTCAACTGTAAAAACCTGTGTGCCGCTAAATACTCTAATAAATATGCAAAACATACATGCAAATCTTTAGTATGTTTTCTACTGCTACTGAGAAAATGTTAATACACCTTAGGGTGCTCGCCACGGCCTCGAAACAATCCAGGTGGCTCAACCCTGAAGTTTCCAACCTGGAAATGGTGTAACTGTCAGCTTCTTGAGACATATATAAGCAAGGAATGCACATAAAAATTTCACATCATCATAACATAAAGTGAAAATGATAATGCGGCAAAGCACCACAGAAACCCAGAAACAGTGTAAACGAAATTGTAGAATCCACATTAAAGCGATGAAATGCAAAATAACAATTTGCAAATCATGTACAAGGATGAGGATAAATCAGGCGTATCAGTCTTTGTCTTCTCAACGAATATAAACACACATGAGAGCAAGATGCAACTAAAATAATAAAATGCTACACCTCGATGTTCATTTGCCGTCCATAAATTGTGATGTCATTTTAATCTTTCAACAGTTCAGACAATCAAAAAAGTAAATTCATTTTTTTCCCATCTATTAAGTGGGAAAACATCACAGCACATAGATCAAGGACAAAATCACACCTTCTCTTTGACTCCATCAACGATTGCCCACATATACTTCTCCTCTTGGTTCAATTTCTCCTCTTTTAAGGCTTTCTTCTCCTGAGAAGGAAAAGAAATTTGAACATTCGTATGCCCCTTATGAAAACATAGATTACATACTTGGCAGTTCACAAGAGCACCATCAACAGAAATGAATTCTGTATCAGGAAAAAAACCATTTTTGTCAGTACAAAGCGTTTATCAAGCATAAGCAAGCAAAGGTTTTTTTATGCTTCCATGGCGTTCATGCTCATCATACGAAAAGGACACTGCTTACCTCAGTGCTAATCTGTTTCTTCTTCTCCTTTTCTTTTTGATGCCATTCATATATAGGAGTAAAATCGCAATCCTCCAACTTCTGAATAGTGTGATTTTTTCCCAGTATCTTCCGCCAGTCTGTCATAAAATTCTCTTTGAACTTAGGCTTGTTCATGTATTCAGTATCCAGCATCACCGCAAACATTGTTGCAACCTGCGATAAGGAGGAGGATTAGAAATGACACTATTTCCGATAATTTAACATAAAGCGGGAGATAGAAATTACTAGCTTAAATAATTAGAAAGAGAAATTTTATATCAGTGCAGAGTTTATATGTGCTGTCAAACAGATAGAGAGAACACAGGAACCTCTTCCTGTTCTGGAGTTAAGATGACAGGTTTTCCCTTGTAGAGCATCTTAATTCTGTGAGGTTTGTATGGAGGTGGAAAAATCACACCATTATGGACCAAAGTAGTCCACTTTTGTCCTTCACCAGAGCTGGGAAGAACCTTTGACGAAATGGAATATTTTGTGTTTTTCACAATCTTCTTTGATTTCTTGTTCGCCATTGTTGCCGATGCAGATACAGATTTAGTGACTTTTTTAGCAGATAATGATTTCTTTTCTGAAGAATTCTGATTCTTCATTCTCTGTGATATGGGGACATGATCATCATCATCATCCTCTACCTTTGGTTTAGCTCTAGGAACTGCAATGGATGCATCAGAAATCCTAGGCTTTTTTTCAGAAGATCCGCATTCAAATTTCACAGAATCCAGAGCTCTCTTCTTTAGAATAGGAGAATGTTTCTTTTGAGAGTGATCTGTTGAGCTAGACCCATTGTGTTCAGCTTTGGTCAGTATGGGTTTCCTCACATCAGAATTATTAGACCTACTAATGGATACCCTAACATCAGACTTTACTTGAAACTTAGTAGACAAGGGCTTTTCATCATCTGAATCTTCCTTTTTCGGGAGACTATTCTTTTGAACCAAAGCTAAAGTATTAGGCCCTTGTTTGGCATGATTAGAGTTACTCTTTGAGGAGCTAGCAGGAAGCCTAGCACTGAGTGGTTTATCATCTCCAGAATCCTCTGAATCATTGGTTTCATCAGCAGCTTGGGTCAATGGCTGCCCTTCTTTCACTTGTTTCTTATCAGGGTTTGGCTTATCTGTTACCGACATAGGTCTTTTAGAATTCGCTGCATAAGACTTAACTGATGATTCCTTGGCAGAAGAACTAGATGATTTTGGACTTGCCAGAGGAGACTTAATAGGTGGCGCCTTAAAAGAGGGAGGAACCAGATTATCCTTTTGCATGGTAGAACTTTCACCATTACGAGATCGTTGACAAGATGTCGGCCTCCCCAATCGTTGATCATGCTTTTGAGATGATAATTTCTTCGTTTCTGAGTTCACCTGGTTTTGTTTTGAAGAAGAGCTAGACCTCTTAAATACTAGTGGCTGATCATCATCATCCACATCATCCAACGCTTGTTTTTCATTGAAAGCATCAACAGCCATTTGTTGCTGTTACCTTTATCCAAAAATAACAGATTCAGCTCTTGAAATAACCAAGCTTTTTCACATCTTTGGAAAATAAGAGAAATTGAAATTTTGAAATTATCTGAAAACTCGTACTTAAATCCTGATCCACCAATTGATGCAAAAATACCGCAGTTCTTGCAAAGAACTTCAATAAATCATACATGAAAGTTGGAATCTCTAAGGTAGAAGAAATGTTAATGGTGAACAAGTTGAGTTATCTGAAGAAAACCTCCTTTTTCCTTTCCATAATCACTCGATGCTTCTCCGGCTATAGGCCATCACAGAGAAGATATATGTCTATCTCAGTGGTGCTTGTTGCAGGGAAAACATTGAATATCATATTCCTCATCTAAAAGAGCTTAAAGATGCGGTAATTCAGTAAAAGGGGATCAGATGAGCCTTTCTTTTCTTTCCTAACATTGAAATCCATAAATGCCATTCCTAAGTTCAATGAAAATTATTTACACGGTTGATTGTAAGCAAAATAAGGTATAACCATCATCAAAAGTTACAATGATGGTGAATCTTGAAGAAAAACTAATCATGATGTTAGAATGATGGTGATGAACCTTGAAGAGAAACTAATTTCTGCATGCATGCACCAACTGCAAAATAGGCACAAAGAATGAAAAAAAAAAACACTCAATGGTACATGAATAAAGCATTGGGAACACAGGAAGAAGTTGAAGATGTTTCATACAGGTTTAGAGCGTTCATATGTATAAGAAACTAGTGTACGAAATTCTAGTCACGTGCAGACACGTGCAAACGCTAATTCAAATTCACAATTCACTGAACAATGAACCAATATTCAAATCGTAGAGTTGGATCTACCTTACTCCACAAGGAGAACCTGACGAGCATGCAGATGTGGTGACACACCAGATAAATTGCATAGCCAAAAATTACAAGAACTAAATAGCAGGGTGATATAATTTTGATTGTTTTCAGCTTAATAATGAACACAAATCCAAATTCTTATAAGCTAACTATGGAGTAAAAAAAGAACATCAAGTAGGGATTAGATTTCCAAAAATGGACAGAAATCAAACCATGTCCAGCAAACCCATGCACTTGATCAGATTTAGTTAAGTACAATTCTTCTAATATTGATTCGGCGTCGACCACCATAGATCCTCCTCAAGGGCCATTCTACTATTGTTGACTACAAAAAGTCGACATTTTGTTGTTTTCAAGGTAACAGAAAAGTAAGTATCATTACAGTTTTTCATCAAAAGCTCGAAAAATCTCCTTCGAATAAACTTAAGAACAAAAGGATAAAATTAGCATGGCCAACCTCAAATAGAGCCGATATACCAGTACAGAAACCTTGCCATTCCAAGTAAATAATTAAATGAAAGGTAAAAGTTTGAAAACAAATCACAGTACTGCAATCCAAAAATCCAATATTTTTCTCGACAGCATTGAGAAAATAAACACGGTAGAATAAAATAAACCACAAACGCATTAAAAATAATCTGCACCAGATTAATTTACAAAGATAAATAAACAAAAAATTACATGAATTCAAATATAACCTCACGCCTCGACGGGAAATCGAGCTTTCAGATTCTTTTATCACCGATTGAAATTTTATCTTACAAAGAGGGGGAATTGAGGTGATAATACTGTAGCAACAAAAAATTTCAGGAAGACAATGAGCTTTGCAGCTCCCGTCGGCAGCCCCGCAGTGGATGGTGAAGGTCGAAGAGATAAAGAAGGGGGTGTGAGCAGGAGAGGAATGCGGCGTAAGGTGAATTGTCAAGGGAGAGAGCAACCTGGTTACATTTCCGATTTTTTTTTAAAAAAAAATTGTTTTCTGAATTCGGGTTATGGGTCGGTCATTTGGATTTTTCATTTAACCCATGATCCGACCCGATTTTTCTTGTGACACGGTGTTCACGGGACTACATACGCGGTCGGTTGATAGGAATTCGATATCTCTTATCAAAATTTTCTCTAATGAATTGTCGCATAAGACTTATTATTTCAAAAAAAAAATGACTTATTATTCAGTATAATTTATCTGTCTAATTTGCATGATATTGTGTTAGCAATAGTGCACATCGAAAATATCTACTTCAGATTCTCAAGTTATATGTATTCAATGTAGGAGATTTATTAACTTTTAATGACTTTTGTAGATTTTAAAAGTCTAGATGTATTCAATTAAGACTTTTACATATTTCATAGAAGTCTAGTGGTATTTAAAATAGACTTTCATATAGTTTTAAAAAGTCAAGTGGTATTCAACATTGACTTTTAAGAACTCTATAAAAGTCTATAGGTATTCAAATTTGCAATAAACTTTTAATAATTTCATGGAATTTATGAACATACAAACATTAAAGCTTAAGGTACAACTATAAATTGTCAAAATTTGTATTTGATTCAATCCAAATATTTGGATGATTTTTAAAACTTCTAACTCATACACAAGCTATTTATTTATCTCTCTGTCGTTTCACATCACCTCTCTTCTTATCTTCTCTCCTCTCATCAATCTCTATCATTCTCTCAAATTTTCAAAGTGTATCTCCATATATATTTTCATAATTCCTTTTCAAATTTTTTATTTTTTAGCTGGTTGTTCATTTAATAATTTTTTATTTTAATATCATAGGAAATTTTGAATTTTAGAATTGATTTTGTGATTTTTAATTTATGATTTATACAAAATTACAAATTAATGTAATATTCGATAATAATAAAAGATGATCCAAAAAATGTCGCTTAATTCTTAATAATTGAATAGTCTCACAACAACCATGATTTTTCAAATTCTTTTTAGCATTTTCAATTAGTATATATGCAAGCTATGATATTTTATACAAAATTATATTCACTAAAAAATATTTTTTTCACATGTATATTATCAATTCAAAAACAAGATTACAGATTAATCAATTGATGTATTTTAAAAATTTTACAAACATGCATAGAAACCCACATATATGCATATGTAAGGATTAAATGATTTAACTTTTAAATAAGTATATTTATTTATTAATATAAATTTTGAAAAACTATTTCAAACGGAATATGTTATATATATCAATTAATTATTAGTTCAAAGAAATTAATAAAAAAATAACGTGTTACAATTAAGTACAAAATTTATAAAATTCTATAAAAAAAAATTCACAAAAGTCTATAAAAATCTTGCAAAAAAATCTACATGAATCCACATAAATCTGTTTATAAATCTGTGAGAATCCATAAAAGTCAATAAAAACCTATCAAATCCATAAAAGTCTATCATTTGAAAAAGTCATTAAAAGTTATCAAAACTCTAAATTGAATACACCCCACTAAGACATGCATAATCTTAAACCATCACTTTGTATTCAAATATCTTTAAAAAAAAATATTTGTTCACAACAGAAATTGAAGTTGTAGATTAGCAGAGGAACTTATGTATGTTTTAAAAAATTATGTACCACAATATACTGTCATTTTTCTAGCTTAGATCAGATAAATAAAACGAAATACGAATTCAGCTTTAAAGCCTTTTTCACATCTCGATCTTGTTCAACGTCTTCACGGGTTGATTAGACTATGTTAAAATTACTATAAAAGTTATCTGAATATAGGATAAATTTATCCCATTTAAAGAGTAATTTCCAAACCACAAACCCCTTGGAATCCTTATTCAGATGAAAAGGTCAGAGAGAAAACATAACTGAATTTTGGAGCTAAAAATAATTGATCTCAAACTCAAGCTCCAAAGTTTTAGCCAGAATAAATGTTAGTCATTTGATCATCAACATATATATCAACTTCTATAAAAATGTGATATTGAAATAGGAAGAGAAACACACTCGATGTAACATAAACTAACCTGTGAAAGAGTGATATAATAATAATAATAATATGTAATAAGGATCGTTCACCACAAAAAATGACCAACACCTTAGACGAGACAAATTATCCAGTTAGTCAATTTTATCCATAGCTTCCATTCGATGGTTTTGAGTTCAACGCGAGATTTAATCCTCAAAAAATATCCAAAACTATCCTCAGACTTAGATAATAATATAATGACAGATATGATACTTTGTAACTAAGACATTCATTTCAGCTTCTTGTTTTCAAACAAATATTGTCTCGATTCAACTTGAGATTTCTGCAGTTCGCAAAACACAAACAAAAGAATCCCAGAAACCTACGTAATCAATCACGAATATTTTCAGACACTGGTTAACCTTCAATTCTGAATCTTCGTTCCAAGTTCAACTAACATAGTCAACAGAGCTTCACACATTTCACAAGAATCCGGCTCAATGGGATCCTTCGTCCATGAAGAGTACACCATCCAAGAATGGTCGAACTTACGACTTGGTTTTACAACCACTGAACCGGGAACTTCAGCATCTCGACACGTTACAAGTCCATCGCTCTTCTCCCCGTATCTTAGTTTTAGATGGAGGGCACAAAGAGCCATGGCAGCAGAGACAGGGACTATTACAGGCACTCTTCGTGCTGCTATGGCTGCATTTTCTGCATCCTCCGTCCCAAATCGAGGAAACCAGGGGAGTTCTGCATGGGCAATGTGTGACATGGTCGCAATGACGCCCGGTGCTACACTTGCCTCAGAGTGGAAGGAAATGAGAGGAATGTTATTGGGAAGTTTATGGTTTCTGATGAATTCTTTTCGCTTTTCGTACGTAAGATCCTCCAAGGCCCGAATATCACCCTTGACATGGAAAATATCAATTCAGGTATATAATTGGTTCAAAAAAACAAATATTGATATCTCAAGCGGTAAATAATGTAATGGTACAAAAACTTTCGACAGATATATCACAAGATTAAATATCATTTAAAAATATGATATTATAACAGAATCAAATCTAATTGCATGATATTTTATTTGAGTTCAACATTATACAAAACGATGCCTCAAGTTCATACTGAAAGAACTTTTGAAATAACAAACCTTATTGCTTGATGGAGACACCAGCTTTATGACTTACAATAATGGGAATGGGGTGATACGTTACCTTAATCAACTTGCATATCAAAAACTCCATGATCCTCCGGGTTTCCACGTCAGCGATCTGGCCTTCACGAAGAATATCAGACGCTATAGGTGTTCCACCATAAGGACTCTGCACTAGTGCCAAACCTGCGACTTTATTTCTCAATTCTCGAGAATATATAGATAACGCGGCTGCAGCATCAACTCCACCCTTGCTGTGGCCAAGCAATAACACCCGTTTACCCGACCCCCAGTATAGCTCCTCTATATACTGCTTTAATTCCCACGCGTTATGTTCAACCGATGCCTTCATATCATAAGGCATCAAAATTTTAGAGAAAATGTAATCGTCTATTTCATCAATACTAAGAAACGTATGCAAAGGAAAAAAATATTGCCAAAACAGGTTAGTATTGGAAATTATGAAATAATGAAATCCATACTTCACTGTGAATCTTAGCAATGTGACAAGCTAGACCCATCTTTGAGAAAAACCTTTTGGTGCTGACAAAATATAAAGGACCGTGATTGCTGAAGAGACCTAAACAAATATACACAGAAGATGATGTATCAGAAAATGATAAAAACACCGCATTGCTTATAAAAAAACCCGCCATGCAAAGCCAAAGAAACTTGTTGAACCTGGAATCAGCAGGTAAACAAAAGAATCGGGTAGTTTGTGCAGCCCGCTCCTACAAAGGACATTAGGAAAGCACGTTAAAGGAACATAGAAATTCAATCGCAAAAGACGGCTAAATGTGTAATTTCATTGTTAAACCTAAGAAGCTAAAGTATTTTTCAGATCTCTACAGTGGATAATGTGCTTTCACCAGTCTTCTTGGATTATACATTCCGGGACATCTCTAAGTTTGTTTCTTCACCCTCATTCTCCAAATCCTCAAAGAAAATGCTTTGATTCATTGAGAAATTTTAGTCCTTAGGATCTTCTAGCAATATATTGACTATTAGTTCTACTCACCATAGGTGGCTCAAATAAACACATAATTACTCTAAAATATGATAAGAACCCTATGAAAGGCAACATGTACAGTATAAATAATCGCGGGTCAAAGGAAGGGAAAGATAGTGACAGTAACTTACCTAGGATTTGAATAATGACAATAACTTGCCTAGGGACTTGACATGGTGATAATAATTCTCTAAATAATAAATGTTTCAAACTTGAAAGAAATTGTAAACTCAATACCTAATGCCTTGTAGAAGTTCCTGGAATCTAACTGAACCATCCTCCACAGGAGCCATGCCGGGAGTACATTGCAACCACCCAATATCATCAGATGATCCACGTAAAGTTTTAATCACTCGAGATATAATGCTAGAAGACGCAATAAAAACTCAAATTATGCTATTAAAAATGCACCTATCTATGTAAGAATGCTTTTAAAAACAAGCCATATTCTTATACCCATTGGCACGAACTTGCATTTGTCTCATATGGTTACAAGAAAATCTCCAAGATTCCACTGCTAACCTCCAAGCGCATTCAAAAAAATAAATAGGGAGAATCAACCTAGAGAAACAAGTCGTAGTTTAAGAAGAGTGACCATGAAAAATTTATCATGGAAAATAATAAGATATATTTTTGTATATAGATTTGGCATTAATTCTATATTGTATATTATGATTATTAATTAACTACTTGTACATGAATCACTAATTTAACAATAGCTGCAACAACGTATACTGCCAAACCTCGAAAGAAACCGGAAGGAAACAAGTTTACCCTTTAAATATGAAGCGGACACCCCCATAACTGCTGCTAGTATTTACAATTTGCAATCTTGAATTTATGGATGGCCGATCCTCCGGCACTGAGTCGCCCCTTTCATGGAATCCAACTCTTGTGGTAGAGTTACAATCCATTGAACAAGAGGCACGATCCAGAAAAGAACATTTGGTATCACTGGAAACAGTAGATATCAGATGCTGACCATGAGAAATGACCTCTGAATCTTCGAACCATCTACTCACGTCTCTTGACATAATATCTTCTGCAATGACATAGTTTGAAAAGATAAATAGACACCATTCTACTAGGTACATGTCTTCTGCAGGAGACAAAAACATTTTGCAGATACAAGAGGAGAGAACGCAAAAGCAAAACCTCACCAATAAATTGAATTAATGTTTGGTTTATATAGGAGGTTAAGTATAAGAAGCGGGCAAAGATGTCCTCCATTGTCAGAATGGAATAAAGATCAAATGTCGGAATATATTGCTCGTCACAGCACCACAGAGAGGCCGAACAAGTGAACCTATGTACAACCTGAGATCGAAGTTCCAAATTAGCACATGCAGAAATATAAAAAAAGAATTCAAAAATCAAATACATAAATATAAAGACTGGTTCATTATACAGTGAAAAAAGATGTTAAATTAATCCAGGAAAGATGTAAAATCTTTCAGAATGAAATGGGGGGGGACCAGTTGAGATGATTGAGATCAAGTTACAAACTCTAGATACGTGAAGATTTTGTCTCAAAATAGGATGATGAGATTCCCTATGAGTAGCAGCAGCTCATCAAGATTCAAAGGGTGATATGAAGGTTTATACTCGTGTGTGGAACGGAACCCTTTCGACTCTACAACCAGAGGCAATATGATAAATGCGTGAACAATGATACATTATGATCTGTCACTACACAACATCCCCTTCGAGCTTAATTCTCACTACGTATCTCTGTCAAATATCAATTTTATTGTTTCACAGAAAGATAATAAACAGAATATAAGTGCCCAAATTTGTAACCGTGTGTAACGAACCAAAACAACTAAAATCCAACAAATAAATTCCTGACTAAGGTACTTCCACAAGAACATAGGAATCCTAAAATCTCAAGTAAAAACACAATCCCTTGAAGCTATGTAATAAGGAACTCCAAAGATCTCTTGAAGTTAGGCCAAAGGAACTCAAAAGATACGAGTCCACGAAGATTTGTAGATGAAGCATCGACGCAATGATAAAATTCTGATTCATTACTGCATAGGTTGACTATCAATATCGAACAAGAATCTACAGCATATGATTCCATAAAACATTCTTCCAACAACAAAGACTTAGAAATAACATCAATCAGACTAAAATGGTCAAGATATCTTACAAAATTGCTATAAACGACAAGCAACGAAACCAGATTGACGCAGGAGGGAAAAAAAGATTTGCAAAACTGAGGTTTTCAGCTAGAGTACTTACGAAGAAGCCTGGAAACTGCACTGACAATGAATTAACTGCCTAAATCACCAGGGTCTCTATCGGCTCTCTGTTTAAGAACCATAACCGAAGGACAAATATATACACCATGAAAGCAGTATGGATAACTTACAAACCCTGCCACTATCAATAAAGAAAGTAACTTTATCCAAGAAATGATATTTTATTATTAAAAGTCAAAAAGAAAAGATGTGTCCAAGAAATATTAATTCATATTTATTTCTTCACCATCACCGAATTGAATTCAAGGATGGCAAGCGACCGGGTAATGGAGAAAAATAAATAATCATCGTTTCCCAAAACCTGCTACACTGGCCCACTTGTAGTCATTTCAGATTCAAGATCAAAATTCTACGTATGGAACATCTTAGAAATCCCTCCAAAAATTGAATCTTGAGTTCCAAGCTAAATGGGTTCCTACTTTCACCATCTTTGACCGCCACCTGTACGATCCAGCAAAAGATGCAGTACCTGTAAATAAAAATTTAAATTTAAAAAGCGAAAACGAGGGACAATTAAGCCCAGAAACCTGTAATCGTGTTGAGCAAATTCGAGTTAACAGATCCCGTAGATTGAGATATTTAGAGCACACGTGTTTGCATGGTGATGAATGCTACGATAGTCAGCATCAGAGGGGTGGAATTCTGGGACCCACGCCCGGATTGTAGGGGTCAATTAGATTTATCCGTTTGAATGAAAAAGATCGGAGTGTCGACCAATGATTATGTTTGGTTATTTATTACATATTAATTAAATTATTTATTATTTATCTCATATCAATTAACTTTTAACATAAAATTACAATATTGGTTTATTTATATTTATTAAATATTAAAATAATAAAATTAATATAATAATTTAAAATCAAGAACATAATAATTCAATAAATAATAGATTCACTTGCCATATCGCCTTGTCCTCTCCATTGGAGTGCTTGACCCGTAGCTTGAGTATGATGATGATTCTAGCATTTAGGCATCATTGGTTGTAATTTCTATTATGATTTGACAACATTACAGCTCTTGTATGAATGAATCCACACGATTCCAGTTTCGATTCTGAATTTTGACTCAAACTTCTTATTTCCAAAATTAAATCATAATCTAGTTTTGTTCCGGTTCTTATTTCCAATTGATCGTGATCGAACAATGTTTATATTTTCTATAAAGAAATCTAAATCTTCTGAAATCTCAAGCGAGGACCAATTCGTCAACGCTATCTAATCACATAACTCACACTTTAAAATCAAGTAGTATAAATGAAATTTGATTTTGTTTTTAACTTAGCGCGGAGCTGATGGCACCAGCGCATGATATTACATTCAAACCAAATGGATAGTACGCAGACCGGCAGAAATGGTGCAGAGCAAACCAAAATTTCAACCAAGGAACGACTTGATGGCGTGCGGAGTAATCCTCGTGCAATGAGCTTGGAGAACTGAGCTTTTTGGGCACGATTGAAAAAACCAGGATGAGAATGGGATGTTGGTAATTGCATAATCCCCCATTCTTGTTAATAAGCAGCACCATAACCAACAAAAACTCTACCCCGGGAGAGTGTGACATCTTCAATGTGGTCAGTTTCAGCTCAAAAGGGAAGGCCAAGAATCCATATACATGACAATCTGAACTTCGAAAGTCACCAAACTCCGTGAATTAAATGGTGAGTAGTAAATCAGATGAGTAAGCAAAAAGATGAAGCATTGGTATTATAGAGAAGCAAATATATGAAAGAGAACATGAAATTTAACATAAGCAATTAACTATTTTTAAGAGAACATGAAATTTAACATAAGCAATTAACTATTTTTTACATCTACTTAACAGATGCTCTTTTACTTTGTTACAAATTAGTTAATGACAGCTCATGTTTTTTTTATTCTCTCATTCTGTTTCATCTTCGATGTTTGATTCATGGAGATTAACACTAATCAATGACAATACAACACAACACAACTTCAAAATCCTGAACTCAAGCGTAAGACGTGCAAGGGGAACATACAATCATCAGCGAGAAGAAATCTGAAAAGACCAACACACTCACTTGTGACTTTCCATTCAAAATCAAATGATCCTCTTTCTCTCGTGTCGATTCGAGCACATATGATATTCAACTTTTGTGGGCATAATTTGTCTTGGATACTTGTATCATATTTCAGCTGCATCACCAACTTGAAAAAGGCCCTTAAAAAATATGATCCACTGTGACACGTTTCCTATCAAAAACCCCCATTGGTTATTGAATTCCTGTGTTAAAAAGCGTGATCTTTACTTCAAAAACTTCTTACAAATCGATAATCTGGAAGAGGGACCTTCACATAAGTTGGTAGTTAACTTTCAGTGCATAAAATGAATGCTTCGAGTACAATGCTTCAAGTACTCCAAGATCAGTAAATTAGTTTGGATAACAAGTTCAGAAAACCATTACTAAATAAATGTAAAATTTTTAAAAAGAACCTAGATAAAGAACTAAAAATCATCGTATACACTTTGGCCTTGAAAAAGAACATAATATCAAACTGTAGAAGTTGCCATGAATTAGAAGCTCATTGTGATAATGATGTTAATAAATAGATCTTTTCGTCTGAGGCTTTTTAACTACATTAGCTGCGTATCAAGATTCAAATTCGAAGTCACTCTACTTTAACTTCAATACTGAATTTTTATGCTGAAGCAAAAAATCAGAGAGGAACTAAAAATATACAGGCGCTCCATGATTCAGACCACATTTGAACAAAGAAATAAAACTACAACGTTTGAAATTAGTCCAAAACACCGTCTCAATTTATGCGTGTCTGTATCGTTACAATTTTGATCGACTGACCCCAAAGGAACAAGCTTTGGCGTAGAGATGAGGTTCTTTACTTTTACATGTTCTCATTAGTATCTTCTGTCATGCTTGAAAAGACACTTTGCCAACCTCCCTGATATCTGTAACTAAAACCCCAAAGGTAAGTAATGTACCAGTCAGCTGGAAAACCTTGCCCTTTCGCCAGAGTTATTCCAGGAGCCAAAGAGTCTTCCATACCAGTATAGCGTATTTTCTTTCGCTAGATAACTTGTAATCGAATCTGAAGTCCACTGAATAAATGAAGACATTAGTGTCAGTATAACTTTGCTGGGAGGTAAATTTCAATCTTAAAACTGGCAGTCATGCTTTCCACAAACCGGTTGCACGGGAAGACACATATGATAATCAACTTCAGTATATTAATAATGAGATGCAAATGAAACACTGTTTCGAATAAGAATGCAGTAGTCCACTATTTAGATTGCAAAATAAGCCTTCTTATGTTCTATGAACTAGATAACACAAGAATCACACTGCGTTATGAAAAGAAATATGTCTTTCCACAACACAAGCTTTAAAGAGAAACACATACAAAGATTGAGGCAATAACGCACTCACTTGTGGAACCTTCGAAATGAAACAATCCTCTTCTCTCATCTTGCTTCGAGGAATTATGCAAGTCTTAGAGGGGCCAGAATTTTTTTTGGGCCCCTGTATTATTTTTATTAGCAGCATTGCAAAATTGAAAAGGCTAATGAAAAATACGATCCTCCGTGAGTTTTCTATCAAAAACTTGCATTGGTCAAGCAAATTGAGAAATAACACGTATTACTGGAATCCTGTTTAACGAGCACAATCAAAGACACGGAAAAAAAAAAGTCATACATATTGGTTTCCTGTATGAAGATTCAACATCAAAGTAACCCTGCGATGACTTCATTGCTGAATTTTTCAAAGGGCTGAAGCAAAAATCAGAAAGAAACTGAAAATTTACTGGAATTTCAAACCATATCTGAACAAAGTAATAAATCAATCGTATCGTATATGAAATTAGGGCAAAATCACAGGGGAAGAAAAAAAAATTTGGACCATTTCTCGATTTATGCGTGTCATCCTTGCGCAGGGGCCATGCTAATCTTCTCTGTATCGTTCCAATTTTATCGGATGTCCCCGAAGGGACAATCTGTTGCGTATAGTAAAACGTATATAAAGCTAATATTATCACTTAATTTTGTAAATGTGGGATCTAGATCGGATTAGTTTTATTTTGGGCCAATGTGTATCAGCCCATATTGTGGTCCAGCTTATTCTAGTCCAATTGAGTAAATTGACTCTAAATAACAGGTACGAGGTACCTGCCAGTTACCCGTAAAAACTAATTTAAGGAAATTTTAACTGCAAAACGAAATTACCAAAAACTCCCTGCATTTTTTTTTAGGATAAAACTGATACTTTCATATATCATAAATAAAGTCACTTCTTACAACTGAGTTTAAATAAAAAGAACTACAATCTTTGTAATCAACATCCACCAAATTTCCGAGACCAAAGGAAGCAAGTTCATGAGTTGCTTTGTTGGCAAAACGTCGACAAAAAGTGATGATGAGTCCAGATGTTTGCAGCATTAGTCTTATAATAAAAGAGATAATGGAAGCTTCAGGTGCTAAAGCATTAGGATGACGAATAGATTCAACAACATTACGAGCATCGATTTCTACAATGATATTGGTCCACTGGAGATGGTAGGCTAAAACTCCCTACATTTTCACCCATGAAAACCATGAACAAAATCTTTTGTTAGCAAAATCAGTCCATTTATTTATTTTTATTTTCCAAAATAATTTTGCTTTTTTAAAACTCTTTATTTTGTCATTTAATAAGAAAACAATTTCGAGATACACGTATGTATATGTAAACATTAATATAAAATATTTTTCCCTAAATTAAATTATTTTAATTGTTTAAAATATGTATCCCATTTAAATATAAAAGGTGAATTAGGATTTTTTTTAAAAAAATTAAATTTAATACGAGAATTCAAGATTTTTTATTTTATTTTAAGCCCCTCTACCCAATTTTTGATTTGGACGTCTGGAGTTTATAAAAATATATGGACCTAGCATGACCAAGTTAAATTGGATCATTTGATATCTAGCATCTCATCAACCGACTCAATAGAACCTTGATTGCATTTAGAACTATAAATTTATTAGTTGCAGGGATTTATTTAAGAAATGATATCAAATTACTATAAATTGAATGAGTTTAAAAATCAATCGCAATCACGGATAAAAATACGTAAGTTTATAAAGAGTGAATTTGAAATTCACCTACTGTGGATCGAATTCATTCAAATAAGTCAAATGAATTTAAAATCATGAATTCAAAATCCATCATTTCAACCTTCAATTCTCATGGTCATCCTTCCTTTTTTATTGCAATTTTTTTACAGTATAACCTTGATCCTTGCACGTGTTTTCACTCTTCATTTAAGCAAAAGCTATACCATTCAAGTAAAAAAAGAATGGCCCGTATGAAGTCTGTGGATAATAAATACATTAACAAAAATGTGTGAGACGGTATCACGGGTCGTAATTTGTGAGACATGTCTCTTATTTGGGTCATCCATGAAAAAATATTATTTTTTATGCTAAGATTATTATTTTTTATTGTAAATATCGGTAAAGTTGACATGTCTCATATATAAATATTTGTAAGACCCGTCTCACAAGAGACTTAAGGGGGTGTATTCAATCTAAACTTTTAATGACTTTTATGGAATTTTAAAATCTAGAGGTATTCAATTTAAACTTTTATATACTCTATATATGTTTAGTGGTATTCAACATGGATTTTGGTAGAGTTTTAAAAAGTCATGTGATATTCAAACTTGACTTTTTAAAACTCTCCATAAGTCAAGAGGTATTCAAAAAATCCATAGATTTTCAAGGATTCTTATTTTATTGTTCATGTACAAACCTTGAAGCCTTATGTACAATTACAGAAAATCTAAAATATTCTTCCACCTATACCAAAGATTTTGATGGATTTTCTTTTTTGAAAAATACGTTATCTCTCTTCTATCTCAAGCCATCTCTAGGGCTCTTCACTCTCTCAAAAATATTTCTTCTATTCAAAGGTATGATTGGTCATTCTTGAATTTATTATATTGCCAATATTTATGTGTAAAAATAGATGAATTGTTGTTTTTTTCTTGAATCATTATGATTATTGTATTTCATACATTTTCTTTCATCTCATAAAAACGATGAATGATCCGACATGTGATGAATTGTGTTTTTTCTTGAATCATTATGATTATTGTATACCAAAGGAGTGTCGATTTGAAATTCTTTGTTTGCTTCAATGAGTGTGGGAAGATAACGCCATTTTTCAGCTGTTAGGAATAGAAGAGTTAGGAGCATAGTAATTTTTCCTTTTCGACTGTGAACCCTTTTATTTTCTTACAAGTATTCGTTTTTATTTCAATATATATACTATGAAGGTTTGATGCATTTTTACAGGTGTAGGCTGAACCCTTTAATGTTCTAACATGTTTGACAAAAAATTTAAGAACTTCATGCTTATATTTTAATATACTTATTGAGATATTTAACTAGTACCTTTTCTTACGAAATTATAAATGGGCGATTCACAAACAAAATATAATTTGTGGACGACTGAGGAGAGCAATGAATTATTAAAACTCATGGTCGATGCTGCCATGAGAGAATGGCGTGATAAGAATGGGATGCTGAACAAAAGAACAGTGGAAAAAAATATACTTCCTACTCTTAACGGAAAACTAGGGTGTGAAAAGACTTTCGCACAATATCAAAGCCGTTTGAAATGGTTCAAACAACGATACAATAATTATTCTAAGCTTACACGTCATAGTTCTGGGTTTGGATGGGATCCTGAGACAAAGAAATTCACGGCTAATGATGAAGTATGGGATGAATATTTTAAGGTGAGAATCTCAAATTAGAATAATAAAATATACATTTTTCAATTAAAATTAGAATTATTTTTAACACTTGTTGCTTTTTGTTCTTTGACAGTCTCATCCAAAACATGAACATTATCGGACAAGCACTTTTGAAGATTATGAAGATTTGAGAATTGCAGTTGGGAATGGAACAGCCACATGAAAGTGTTCAATTGGATTAGGAGATGACACTGATGCGAGAACATTTGAGACTGAACAAAATAAAAGTACTAACTTAATAGACGATTACATGTTTGATTACGATAGTGGTGAATTCATTCAAAGTGAAAGGCGAGAATCTTCATATCAGCCTCCACTTCATGAGGACTTTACTTCTCCATTACCTTCTCAACCAATGAGTTCAGAGGTTCCACCAGCCACACGAAAACGAGATAGGATAGAGTTTGAAACAAAATCGAGCACATCAAAGAATCCTGACCAAGATATTAT
>NC_133321.1:18519949-18561946 GCF_012295235.1 Primulina huaijiensis
TATATGTGCTAAATGAGCACATAATTAACATTCATAGAGAACGTGTTCATCCTCCCTTAACTAGACAATCAACAACTACAAGTGGATACGATTATATTCATAGAATATTAAAAGAGGATCCAACAAATTTTCGAGAAATTTACAGAATGTACCCCGATATTTTTTTAAAATTATGCACCATTCTTAGAGAAAGAACACCCTTACAAGACACAAGATACATTTGTGTTGAAGAAATGCTTGCCATGTTTTTACTTATTGTTGGTCAAAATACTCAATATTGCTTGATTCGTAAAACATTTGGTCGATCACACTACAATATTAGTCAAAACTTCAACAAGATGTTGAGAGCATTAAACAGCATTGCAGTAGATATGATGGCTAAACCTGGATCAGCTGTACCAGAAAGAATAAGAGAGAGTAGAAGATTCTACCCTTACTTTAAAGTAAGTAATGAAATTCTTATATTATTTTTTTTGTTGTTTTTATTGTTGTAATTATTGTTATTGCTATTCATGTTGTTGGTGCAGGATTGCATTGGAGCTATTGATGGAACTCATATTCCAGCGACAGTGTCTGGGCGTGACAACNATTTAGAATTCATTTACGTACTCAGCGGATGGGAGGGATCTGCTCATGATTCACACGTGTTGGCTGATGCTTTATCAAGAAATAATGGACTTAAAGTGCGACAAGGTATATATTTGTTTCCTATATATTACATGACTATTTATATTTTTTGTAACTTTCAAAGATTATGTAAATTATTCATTAGTTAATTATTTACAAATATGATTTGATAGGTAAATATTTTTTAGTGGATGGTGGATATCCAAATCGACGTCAATTCTTGGCTCCTTTTCGAGGTGTACGTTATCATCTTCAAGAATTCACAGGTCAAGGTCGTCACCCTGAAGATGCTAAAGAGTTGTTCAATCTTCGTCATGCTTCTTTGAGGAATGTTATAGAGCGGACATTTGGTATATTTAAATCACGGTTCAAAATATTCAAGATGGCCCCTCCATTTCCATATACGACCCAAACAGAGCTTGTATTGGCTTGTGCTGGATTACACAATTTTCTTCGAAAGGAGTGTCGATGTGATGAATTTCAAATTGAACCAGATAATGAAGCTCAATTGTCTTCATCGGCACAAGTTTATGGAGATGACAACTTTGATCAGTTATTTGATACTCAAGAACAACAACGAGCAAGAGCTAATGCATGGAGGGATACCATAGCCAATGGAATGTGGAGCGATGTTGATCAAATTGTCAATAATGATTAGATTTTTTTTATGTAAAAGTCTACTTATTATTTTGATTGTTCATTTTAATAAAATTTTATTATGAACTTATAAAAATATTGTTCATTAATATGTTGAATTGACATAAAGAATTGAAATTTTGATTTCAATAAATTGGATAGTTCATTTGTCGTTTTTCACAAATTAAATTTATTTAACCTTTAAGTAAGTAAAATTCATTTACATTTTCATAAATAAAAACAATTTAAAATTGAATAGGTTATACATGTCCAATAATTATTTAAAAGAAATTAATAAAAAAATAAATCACAATTATAAATAAAAGTTTACAAAAGTCGACAAAAATCTTGAAAAAAAGTCTATAAGACTCTATGAAATATGTTTTACAATTCCATGAGATTCTATAAAAGTCAATCAAAATCCATCAACTCCATAAAAGTCCACCTTTTAAAAAAAGTCATTAAAAGTTTAGATTGAATACACCCCCCTTACTTAAATACATTTTGACTACTTTGACTGTCAAAGAATCATATTACCATGGATTTTACGATAAAATAATGAACAAGAATGGCTAGTATCGTACCAACATGAAAAAATAATACACAAAGCTATGACGTGAACTCTTTACAAACAGAAATTTTCTCAGTTGCGTTTCGATTGATCAATATCAAATTTATAAATTTCAAATATATTTTTATTGTTTAAAAAAATAAAATTATAAAACTTTAAATTCATCTTTACATTTAATTCATGTTGATTATGATTTATTTTTTTAAGCGAGCAAAGTACGGGTTAAAATTTGATATATTGTTTCAATGTAAACAATAAAACTACAATCAAAATCTATATATTTCAAATCATGTCCCGAGAGTACACCCTCAATTTACTAAAAATAATTCACACAATTCAAATACTGAAATAAAAGAAAAACCAAATAAATTTGCTTGTTCTCGGTAATTACAAAACTCAAGCTTGGAGATATAGAAAAGATTACCAAGGAACAGCGAGAATCAGCTAAATTTACACTTGAATCATGTACATAATACTGCAGTTTTAGTATAAATGAACAAACAATTTAAGATCACCAACTTGTAAATTTGCTATACCAATGGTAAATCTGGTCCCAATACCTCGATTTTAAAAAAGGAGTTGAACTAAAGGAACACGTGAACAGATCTTCTACCAATCTTCAAGCCATTCTGGGGTGTTGAGTTGATCCGACTCTCGACATGGGGAATGGAACGACATTAACATATCCTCGGGGTGACTCTCCAAGAACTGATTTATACGAGAGACGATGTCATGTGGTGCTTGGATAGTTCTTTCACTTATTCCTCTCCACTCGGTGTCTTTAAACCATGGATGGGTTTTGATGGATTCGATGCCCTGGCTTCCGAGTCGTTTATGTTCATCTACTACAAGTAACTGAATGCTAAGAAGTGTTAGATTTTCTTTGATTGTGTGATTCTTATATGTTGAGTGAGAATTAGTTTGATAAGTTAACCTTGGTTATGAGATCAATGGCTTCAAGGCTGAAACTTTGTGGAAGGGTTAGCTGCCCTTTTACTATTCTGGCGAATGTGATTTCGCTTTCTCTCCAAGATCCAAAAGGCATTTCACCTTGGAGCATGAAGAAGATCAAAGCTCCCAATGCCCACCTGCACAAAATGAACGATTAAAGTAAAATATGAGAACCAATTTCCTACGGCCAAAAAAATGCAAGTACTAGACGAATACAAGGCTGCGAGCTGCTAATTATTAGGAATTTTCCCCATTTTATCATGATGAGTAAGATTAACCCCACTACATCTAACCATTCTTTGAGCAACAATCTTCAGAAAGTCATGTCGCACAAGTATAACTCAGCAAATGAAGCAGTAAATAATGGACGCAAATTACGAAATCTTAAAAGAGTGTCAAAACAGAATTTATATCACTATTCTTGTGATATTGTTGAGAAACATGTCCCTTCAGTTACCGAGGTAAAAGAGGGTCAGAGGTATATATTTCAAGTCAAGCAAAATTCTTTTTGGAGAAGCGTGTCCAAAATAGGACATGGATAAGGGACAGGAAAACAAATACCCTAAATGTGGTTTGCGTTAGAATTGGAAGCCAAAATTGGGGTAATACCAGTTTTAGAAGATCAAATTAAATGGCAGGGTCTTATCCATATAAAAAATAAAGACTTCATTGATGAATTTATTTGACGAATAGAAGTTGCAGTAGTTTTGGAACGTGGGCACACATTAGCATACTTCTGGTAAATCAGATTTGGGACAGTGGACTAAAATTATAAGAGAGGCCAAACAGGCAACATGAAGCTAAAGCTTGACAACACCAAGGCATATGAGAAGGTTCGGTTTCCATTTCTGTTAACCAGTTAAAAACTATGTCCATAATCAATGGCCCCATTTTCCAGTCACTAATGTTGTATAAACGAGGCCTGGGTTTATATTCCTATCTCTATTTAAGACACTGAGCATCGTTCAAAAAGCTTTAGGCAATGTTCGTTCGTGTTCCATGGAAATTTTTTCATTTCCTAGAAACACGAACAAAATATACCCTAATTATTTCAAAGGGAAAATGTCAATTTTAGTCATGTATGTATTGGTGTGTGAAATTTTTAGTCTTGTTTGCTTATTTGAATCAATTATAGTCATGTAATTATGTTCTTTTGAACAGTTTTAGTCATTTCTCGTATAATTAAATGACCAATATTATTGTTAAATTTCCGTAAATAATTGGTTAAAAAAATTTCTCGAGATATGCATGTATTATTAACAACGTAATTATAAATTTTAACGATGAAATTAGCCATTTAGAAAGATGATTTTTACGATAAAGACTAAAATTGATCAAAAAGACATAGTTATAAGACTATAATTAATTTAAAACGTACAAGACTAAAAATGTCACACACCAAAATATACAAGACTAAAATTGACATTTTGCCTATTTTAAATTCTTCTTCAAAAATACATTTCTCATTTTCCAATTTCCAAAAATACTAGAAACATAAATAGACATCCCCTAATTTTTTTGGCTATCACCAACAGTTCCTAATCAAAGCTCGAGAATAGTCGAGCACCATTACAAGCATGCTCAAAAACATTTCAACCTCGAAGGCCATGTAAATGAAAGCCTCTAATAGCATTCTTGTTATGTACACAGTTGCAGATGGAATTGTAGTTTCACATTTTCTTTAGTAAAAATACATTGAACTATCCTTTGATTGAGTTTCAGAAGTGTTATATGCAGTTAATTTTATTTCAAGATACAAATAACAAGTGCTCAGGCACGTGCTATGAAGTACTTTCCTTCTGTGTTCTAAAATTCTAATTATTTTCTAGTGTGATACTTGAAAAGGACCTTAGCTGTCAACACCTAATCTCTGTAATTTAAAACATAAAGGCAAGCAACGTACCAGTCAACTGGAAAACCATGCCCTTTCCCTTGAATTATTTCAGGAGCCAAAGAGTCTGCCATACCGCATATAGTGTGTGTTCTTTCACTAGAATCACTAGATAACTGCTTACTAAATCTGAAGTCGACTAACTGCAGTGAATAAGGAAATTCATTAATGTGAGGATAGATCAACTGGTTTCAGGATTTGAGTCCATTAGATCACAAAGAAAAATATTACTGATGGAGAAATAAAAATGATTATCAGACCTGTATATATCCTGTCTGATCAAATGCTAGAACTTCAGGGGACACGCCTCTATAAAGAAACCCATTCTGAATTATAGATACAAAAACACTCAATTATGTTTTTGAAAAAAAAAGGTCGGCGCCAGAGAATTTTAAGCAATCTCTCAAAGTACGCACCTCGTGCAAAACTTCTAAAGCAATTACAATTGAAGCAGCACAGAACTGTGCAGAATTTTCATTCAACCCATTGTGAATTATTGAGGTCATAGAGCAAGCAATACAAGTATCTAGAAGTATTGCAGCATGTGTTTGATCAGCAACAGTGCATAAAACTCTAGGTACGAAAGGGGAATGGCTCATGAACTTCAATATGTTCTTCTCCTTCAGAACTAGTCCTTCTTTTCCAAGTTGTTTAACCTTCTGCTTTGAAAACCTTTTCAAGCTAAGCAATTTTTCTGCAATGAAAAGATGACATTTTAGGAGCAACAAATAATGAAAAATACTATTCACCCAGTTAAGATTATGCAAAAGAAAAAGGTAATGTAAAGTTGCAACTTGCAATGGCAGATGAATGAAAAGCTTTTTCCCCTTGTGATGCTGTCCAATACCGTAGAAAGAATAGTGCAAAATTAACTTTCATGAAGTAATGGGGAAAACAAACCTGAGTCCTTAACGCGCACAAGACCAATCTCGCTGACGTCCGTGGAATATAAGCATGTTTTCCATTCCTGGAGAAGTAGAATTTAATTACTTTCAAATTGACAGTAACACCAAAGAAATCTATCGAGATATTTGGTGCTTACTAGATCTACAATCTGGATCTTCTTCATATCTGAAGCATCCATATCTCTTATAGATTCAGAAGACAGATAGGTTGAATATGCCTTTGACCTAATCAAAGTTAACAGGAGGTTAACAGGAAAATACACTTGTTGTCAAGAACACATAGATGAATGTTAGAAAGTGAAAAGGCAGCACATATGGATTGGGATATTTTTCATTAGCATAAAGCAGAACATTGTACTTGAAAATTCTGCCACTTATATGACAAGCAAAAAGGCGTACTTATCAGCCTGTGAAAGCTTCGGCAGAGGGCCTACAACTGAATCAAAGTTCTCCTTTGTTAAAATGGAGCATACCACATTGCCCACAGCAATGACACTGAAGGAAGATAGGTGTTCTCCCAGAAGTATCCATTCCCCAAAATAGCCTCCTTCGGTCTTCTCCAAAGAAATGCTCTTACTAGACATATCATCATCCAAATTCTCAACGTCAGGCTTCAAACTTGGAGCGTTCACACCTTTAACCGAATCCATATCAAAGGAAATTTTTACGACTCCATTCTGTATAATGTACAAACCCATGGGGCCCACATTCTGCATTTACATACAAAAGTGAATGAGAGACAATCAAAAAGCTTAAACAGATCCAGAAAAGAAGCATACCTTATCAATTATTGTCTGCCCATCAGTGAAAGACACTTCTAAAAGTGAATCTGCAATACGACTTAGCTGTAAGATAGTCAACCTTGAAAGCAGATCTATTGATCGCAGTAACTTCAATGATGATAAATTAGTAAACTCGGACATAAGAATTCCTCTAAAATCTTCTCTTTTAAGTGCCCAGAGAGTACCATCGGTCACCGACCGAACAGAAGCTTGGAGGGGCTTGTTGGACCTGGTGGTGAAATGAAGTAGCTACCACGTTAACACTTGTATAGTTATATGTCTCAGGATTATATATCCATAGATAAGAGCCAACATAAACAAAAGAGAAAACTATCTCCTCCATTCCTTTTGGAAGCCTTTCCCTTTAAATCTCATTTCGCAGAGTAAGTCTCATTCTCAAGTCATGTCCAAACAAAAGAAGCTTTTCCACTTTACTACTCTAACGTTTATTTTTATTTTAAAAAAAAAAAACCTGAATCGAAACTCAATTCCGCAAACTGACCCAACATGTAATGGAAAATGATAATAATAGGTAGGATATAAGATGCTACAATGCCCACAATCAAGATAAGGGACATATAAAACAATATTGTATCAATGTCATGATTGATTTTTTCAAAGTTAGATCCCAGCGCAAGATTCACTGCACAAAGAGAACATTGTTTAGACTACACAGCAAGGCGACAGAAAAAATAGATTCTCACATCAATGCCAGCTCTCCAAAAGAAGATAATTTTTCTGCAGTATAGCGTTGTAACACCCTAGGAACTTCTCCATTTTTCTCTTCCTGGTACACACATTGACAATAAGAGACTTGTGAAAAAAATATAAATCAGCATAACTCTCATTGTTTCAATGGAAAGGCTATTTCTATTGAGATGTTTACAGAAGAACACAGAAGATTTTCTTTCCCAAAATCTGCGAGATCTGTAATTAGTCTAAAAGAAAAATAGCAAAGAATCACCTGAATTGCAAACACCTCAAATTCTCCACTGCCAACAACATAAAAGCAATCACCTTCTCCACCCTGAAAATACGAATACTAACTTAATATGATAGCAGCACGGGAATTCTAAATTCTTAAAAAGCATCAAATAAACAGACACATGACATGGACAGAGCAGAGACCTACTAAAACCCATTCAAGAAGTACAAACAAAGCCAGGAAACCAATATACCATGAGAAAAGATGTCCTTTCGCCTTTAGTTTATCTTAGATAATGGTCAACACAGGAGTATAAATGCCTCATACCGTCATACATTGGCAAGTTTACAACATTTCATGATAATAATTATTTTATACACAAGAAAACCAAGGCCTGCTCCGGCTAAATAAGTAAAGAACTATCATTAAGAGATTTCTCTAACCATGTACAACTGAATAATTTCGCAAAAATATATTACATAGCTCAAATAAAATAATAAGTTTGATAGTGAGTTTTGCTTTATGACAAATGTATCTCCATTGGCCAGGCTCAGAGTTTACTTGATTATAGCACTGTATGAAATCCGTTTTTGAGTATTTATTCAACGGTGACAATTTGTGGTTCACATCTTGCTCATGATAATGCTGAGACACGACTCACTTGAATGTAACTTATGATTGGGTTTAAGTTTTCATCTTTCACATAAATCAAGCAAATTATCTCAATAGCTTGTTTTGCTTAGATTCCAATTAAGACACTATTCAGAATACGCTAGTCCAACAGGCATCCAGTTACATCAGAAACAGTTAAGAAAAAATGAACAAGAGACCATAAACATGCCACCTGTGAAAAAAACTACCTGCTTAACCACAATCTCTCCTGCCTTAACCTCAACTCTTTGCATACAGTCCAACAAAACATGACACTGAGAGCTTGTAAGTTTTCTGAAAAGAAAATGATCATGCAAGGCCCGTTCAATGTGAGCCTATCACATGACGAAGTGCGCTTAGTAAGTGATTTGAGATTTTGAAAAAGAAAATTGTTCTGAAAATGAAAAATGGTTGAGATCTCATTACTTCTTCTTCCCAAGTCTTTCTGTGAGTTGGGGATGAAGGAGCCCACAACTGCCCATTTCCTAGAGAACTTTCAATAGCACGAAGTCGTGCACGGGATATATCATTCCTTGCACGATTTTTTGATCTCCAGTTCATAAGAGATGGAGACTCAGATCCCGTGACCTCAACCACTTGAGGTACAGGGGGTCTTAAAAAGGCATCAAACTTTGTTGGTTGGCCAAATGCATCCTGCATATAAAGATGAAATTATCTGTTCAAGTGTTTGAGAAAATAAGATAGAAGGGACATCAGAGCATATAAAATCAACAATCAAGTGTGCAGGCAAAATTAATTAAATTCCTTACATCATCCAACCCATTTACATGCACCACTATCACAGTAATGTCATCAGTACGAGTTTCATATTGTAACCAAAGACGATATGACTCGGCAACAATTTCAGCACAAGCATCACGAGGGTCCTTGTACTTTGCAACCTGGTAAAGAACCATCATTATAAAACGTTTCAAATAGGAACTTAAATTAAGATCACCATAATTTATTGTTCTGAAAAAAAAGGTAAAAAAAAACTAATGATAAACAACCGAGGAACAGCATGCCCTGAAAATGGATTTACTAAAATACAACAAGCTTAGATAGATCTTTTTCTTACCATTTTCCATTAAATACACCAAAAGAAAAGGAATCTTTATAATACCAGAGGATAAAATTAGTTTTAACCACAACACCACTTCGTCTATTTTATTAATCCATAACTGGACACGTTTCTAAATTTCAAGTAACTTTCAGCAGCATATAATCTGAATGCAACCTGATAGGCTGATTCCAAGGTTACTCAATATTTGCAGAAACAAATAACATTATTATGGTGGATTTCTTTAAATAACATCAGCAAATAAAGTTCAAAGTATTTACCTTTTATCCACATTTTATACACTCGTTGCGATATTTAATTCGAGGATTGCTACTGTACAAATACTAGGGAGAATTTTACCATGTCCACTACAGATTGGCTTGAAAGAAACTCAAAGACACCATCACTGGCAATCACGAAGAAAGGATGATTTGATGTCAACTCCATAACAACAATTTCTGGGTTTGCAACGACGCCTATTTCCTCAGCTATAGAATCACCAATACTTCTGGTAAAAGCTGTACCCGGGTACATTCCATTTTGCACCCATAATCTAGGAGGATCACCATCATCGCCTTCTTCAGTTTCCCAACACTGAACATCTGGATTTTTGAGTCCTTCAATCTGATCCAATGTGAGAACTCTAGCACCACAGAGTTTCACCCGTTCTAGTTCGTCGGGTCGAAAAGGTGTTTGATCAATGGAAAGGTCAACAGCTACAATATCCTTCCCCCGTTTCTCACCTATGATTGCCCTTGAGTCACCTGTATTTGCAACATAAAGTTTCCTGCCACGAACTAGCACTGTAACTGCAGTTGTTCCACTCATGCTATCATCAAGCATGTCAGCATGCAGCTGCGAATTTGTTGTCAAGAATGCAGCATGACAAGCTTCAACTACATCCATGTGAAACCTACTATTCCTAAGCAAATTTTCACACAACTTCTGCTTCACAAACTGTGAGCATTGAGCTCCAAATTCACCATGTCCGTCAAACACTCCGAAGAAATGATCATCTGGGCTAGTCCCAAATGGTGTATGAATGCAAAAACTGTCTTGGTTGGCTTTATCAAGGGCATCAGGGTAGTAACCTCTCTGAGATAGAAACGAGCACCGTAATTCATAGTCACACGATGGAACTTTCACAGTGCGTGATCCCTCGGGAGGTAAGAACTGAGCTGACACTATGGATAGCCTTGTAATATGGGCTTCATGGTCCCTGGTCGAACCTAACTGACGCAACTTATCTCGGGTCTCCGTTTCTTGGCTATCTGAATGAGTAGGTGAAAACACAGCAATCTCAGTTGCTGTTTTCACATCTCCACTTTCATTCGCCTTATCATTTCCAGGAGAACATAATTCACCAATACATGACTTAGAATAGACACAACCCATCTCTCAAAACAACTAAACAAGAATAACCCAGTAACTGAATTTCCACAGAATTCCGTTCATCAGGTTTCTTAAGCACTGTATCGCTGCCACAGAAACACAATCTGGAATAAAAAAAAAATCGCATCAAAACAGTAAACCAAAATTTTAATTCCCAACCAAATTTTCGATTTGAAGAGAATCAAAACAAAGCCTCGCCCACGAACAATTCTTCTTGCCTTAATATAAATGAAAGTAAGAGCTCCACAAAAAGAATAGTTCCAAACTAAAAAAAACTCGCATTCTTGCCTTACTAACATATGCATAGTTTCATCAGAATTCTTGATCTGGAGTTCGCACAAGAAGCTTCGCAATAAAAG
The DNA here is from genome assembly GCF_012295235.1 of Primulina huaijiensis. Classification (NCBI taxonomy): domain Eukaryota; kingdom Viridiplantae; phylum Streptophyta; class Magnoliopsida; order Lamiales; family Gesneriaceae; genus Primulina; species Primulina huaijiensis. The sequence goes on from NC_133321.1 coordinate 18,530,700, forward strand.
ATAACACTCATGAACACCACAAAAGTAAAACAAAAAATACACTAGAAGACAAACAAAACTCATCCGACAGAAAAACACGTTACCGATATACTTAATACACTCCCCTAGGTGAAACTTGAAAAATAGATATGGGCGGTAACTAAAGTGAGCCCGGTACATACTTCAAAAGCTGGGAAGATGAGAGTAAATCGCAGCGTAGGTAGAACCAGCAGCAAGGAGTAGTTTGTCATGAAAATGGAGTAATAAATGTTTGATGTGCATGTGTGGAATGAAAGGTTGGGGGCTTTTTCTCTCACCTTTTTGCGTTGGGTGGAGGATAGTTTCCACGCGCTTAATTCTGCACGCGCCGCCGTTATTTGGTTGCTGGGGATAAAGCAGGACCCACAGGTGGGAACGATTGGACCGTACAGCACAAACCCTTTGTTAGCTGCTTAGCTGTCCAGTTAATAAATCATGGCAAAATCTCTTTAATTTCATCGTTATTTTTACTTATTATATAAGTGATTATGGGAAAATATTGTTTTTATTAAGATTTAAAACAATATAGTAAATTTTTATTTTTTTTATGATCTGTATATGACTTTCAAATATTTTGGTTAAACTTGGTTTATTTTAAAAATTGATATAAAAAGTTCCAATCTTTTATAAAGTTTTTCTCTTTGAAAAAACAAATTCAGCAAAACATTTTTTATTTCTAAAATTATGGTTAATATCTTTGAATTAAAACTGGTGTTGAATTTTTTTTAAATGATGTTGAAACTCACAAATGGCTATCATCTGGTGGGTATTAGAATCTTGGTTCTCTTTAGGTTAGTCTGCAAATCAAACAACTAGTCTCTGAAATAAAATTTGAATTGATGGAGTAGGTGAATGATTGTCAAGTACAGTTTATCTTATCGACGTGATTTGCAGGTTATTCGTTAATATGAGGGTTTATCTAATTTGTACCGAATGATAGTTGTTGCGGGTTCAAATATCATAAAAAATTATGCAACTACTAAGGAAAATCGTTGTAGGCAAATCATGTGTTACATGCTTGTTCAAAAAGATGTTGGAAAATCGTGCTTATGATTATTAATCAATCGATCATATACTTCATCAACTTGAATACCTCGAGACTTATAAGTTAATTTTGTTAAGATACAGTTGGAATCCTAAATAAAATTTTATAGGATGTTTTTTTTAAGTATAGATATTGTATATTTCTTTTAGTTGGTGTTGAGTTTAATTTTGGGGATATTGTTGACTACTAAATGAAGTTCTATTGGATGGGAATGTTTGGAAATAAAATTTTAAATCTAATACAAGCTAAAGTTTGACTAATTTAAGTTTTTAGAGAAAAATTATTTATAAACTTAAATTTTAGTAAAATGACAAGAAAATCCTTAACCTATATAATATTTATTTTTGTTAATCATCTAAATTTTGATACTCACATCATCTAAATGTGTTGAATATGATAATTGCGTCCACGAGTCCACCAGAGTGGATCGATCGTCCATTATTTATCCAAATAACGTGGTTCCTTTCCAACTCTAGTGTCGACTTTACATTCTAATCATTTCTTGTCCCAATACTCGTCGGGACATCAACCAAACAGTTTCAGTTTGCACATAATCCAAACCCAACTTTGTTTCCCTATGACAAGGAGCATGTTGATCGTAACCACTATCTTCAAGTGTACACGCAGTATCTCACAAATCACAAATAAGATAATCTTGCATCCGTGCTCGAGCAAATAAGTTTTTCGTGAAACTTAGGACCAAGTCTCACACACTCAATCGACTGAATTATTATTAGAGTGACACTACATGTACATCCATATTTGTACATAAATTTGTACAAAACAAAAATTCAATTTGTCAAAATCTCACCATATATTGAATACAAAATCTCGCGATATAACAATAAAATCTCGCGATATAATTGTTGTGAATATCGCTGTAACGATATATCGGTTGTACCTTTAGCATTATTCTTATTATTAACCAATGATTTTAGGTTACTTTTAAATGATATATAAGAATAATTTACAACATTGAAAAATTAGAACGATAAGATTTATAGTAATAAACATTATATTAGAAAAATATTTTTAAAAAATATAATCAATAGCAACAGAGATTGTAATCTAAAATCTTACAGTGTTAGGGGGATGACGAGAAAAAAATACAAGAACAGAAGTTGGATTGGAGCCAGACACATCACGTGATTAACCAATCAAGCAAAATACGATTTGAACATGAAAAGAAATCGCTTTATGACAAAGCCAAACTCAACTTAACATCCATTCCACCTTTGTTTTCCCAATAATTAATCTTGTGCACAAATTATGAAAACTATATTATTTATTTATTTTTTTAAAAAAAATCTCCACCGAACTATAGAACAGAGTATTAGTATATAATTAAGTATATATAAAAACTGTTGTGAGAGGGTGTCACGGATTCATTTCGTAGTTCGAATATCTTATTTGAGTTATCAATGAAAAAATATTACTTTTTATTGTGAATATCGGTAGAGTTGACCCGTCTCACAGATAAAAATTTATGAGACCGTCTCACATGAAACTTACTCAACAAAAAAAAAGAAAGTAATTACTATGTGGCTAATCGAATAGTCGAATACTAAAATTGACCAACCAAAATTTTATATTTTATTTTTTGATTGATACCCTATACTATATAGTGCTAGTTGATTGATCAATGATGATAGATTGATTAGTGGGTATAATTAAAGGGAAATGTTCAACTTTGAAGAGGAATGTGATTTTTTTAAATTTTCTCTATAATTGGACTTTCACCTCTCTTTTTTCGTTACATACAAAATAAAATTAAAAATCACGCTTATTTATGTTCGTCCATCAAACCTTAATGCAATAATCCTTAAAAATATCCATGAAATGTTTATTCGGGATATATTTTTTCTACAAGATCAATGGAAGATATAATCATTAAATGTTCCCAGTATTGATGTAGATGAAGTCTATGTAATCAGATCGACAATAAGATAACGTCAACCGATCGTCAAACTACCGATGATGGTCCCCGAGCCTTGCTCAATTTATCTCCAAGGATTATGTGGGGGTCTCTTACCTTTCGAACATGTTCTCTAATTTCCGTTCATATGCATGAAAAATTATATATTTAAAAAAAAATAGATTATATTGACTTAATTAACTAAAATTAAATTTAACAAAATCGATTAAGTTAACCAATAGTAATTAGGAACAAGAATGTGATTGGTACTTCTGTAGTGAAAAACTCTGGGCCAGGCCGACTGTACGTGGCCCAGCTTGGTTCTCATCCAAGCCCAGGTCAGACCAGAATACAGTACCGTCCGTTTGAATCGAGCCCGTGGTCATGGTGTAGGCCCGGTCTGACCCAGGAATAGGGCTGGGTTATCCCAGACCGAATACATTGGAGCAATGTGCAATTTATTAAGAGTTTGAGGGGGAAGCTTAGATTCACCCGATCAGTAAAAATTTGTCTGATGCAGCGGAACACAGCTGCTTCTCTAGAAGAGTGTCTCTGTATATTAATTAATCTGGAATTTTATAGCGTGTAAGAGAATAATAAAAAATGGTGAGGATAATTCCAATGGCGTCGTCGATTAAACCCTCACTCTCGTCTCTCAGATTTTCCAAGGCTGCTTGCTTCTCTTTCGCCAATCGTAGACTCACCTCAGTACATCTCGGAAGTGGTGTGTTCTCTCGATTATTACAATTTTTTTGGAGTTATGTACTCAAATTTCGTATTTTCAGTGATCATGTTTTTTTTGCTTATGCTTTTTGATCAACTGCTTGAACTATATTAGTGCTATTTAGGCAGCTTGCATTGGAAATATGCCGTCATGTGCTTAATTGGTTGGGCGAATTAGTGTATAGTTCAATTGCTTTATTGCGACATAACAAAGTAGTATACATTCTTCGATCAAGATGTTCGAGTTGTCTAATGTTGCCTGCTATTGGGATTTGATGGGATTCTCGATAACATTTTTGGTAAATTCAGTGGAAGAGGGAGACATTAAACACACGAACAGAGGTAATGTGATTATGATTTAGATAAAACCTTTTATGACCAGACTGGAAGGTAAAAAACCTCCTGATTTTATTCTAATAAAATCGAAATCTATAAATCAAATTTTTATCTTGAGTACACCTAATAGTCTAGTTGAGCTGAGCTAGATGATGAAAATAGAGTTGCAAAGGATTGTCGAATCTTGAAAATGCTCAATAGCGAGTTTCAGATGATTCAAAACTCTGTTGTAAAACATAATATATTACAAAAACTTGATGTTACCTTTTTTTAAGCTCAGAATGATGTTGAATTTATTTTCTAGTTGAAGACATCCAAACCTGATGCTTACGGGTGAAAAAAGAAATATGACTACTGAGCTTGTATCATTTATTATCCAACTGTAACTTATATGATCATTGGTATATTAAGCAGCCGTGCCTCAGTTGCAATCATTTGGACTTAGAACTTGCAAGTTTTTTAAAGCAGCAGTCACCATCCCTTCAGTTAGTGCTTCAGGAAATGTTGCACAGGCAAGTACTGTTGCAACACAAGAAAATATATTGGATTGGGCTAAAAAAGACAAGAGAAGAATGCTTCATGTTGTTTACCGAGTTGGGGACTTGGACAGGACAATAAAGTATGCTTTTTTATATTGTAACTGATTTGATCTGGGTGTTCTGGTTGTGCCTTTGTAGAATGACTGTTTAAGGTAATAAAATGATGCTGCAGGTTTTACACTGAGTGTTTAGGTATGAAACTGCTCAGAAAGCGTGACGTACCTGATGAAAGATATACTAATGCCTTTCTTGGATATGGGCCTGAAGATTCTCACTTTGTGATCGAACTCACTTACAGTAAGCTATTGGCAGTTTTGTTATTTCAATCTTCTATTGACTTCCCATTATATTCTTGCACATGCATTAAAATTTTCCTTTTTGCATGTCGATATTGCTATTTTTGGAAAGCTGACTTACCTCTGATTTTTTCCCCCGAATGATGCTGTCAGATTATGGGGTTGACAAGTATGACATTGGTGCTGGTTTTGGCCATTTTGGGATTGCTGTCGATGATGTGAGTTTTTGTTCATGTCTATAGCTATGCTGTAGATAGCCTGATGATTCGTCAGCTGTGACTTTCAAACTTCCATTATTGTGGTTTTCAGTCTCATTATTCTGTTCTTTTTAACCTGGACAATAATTGCATTTTGGTGATTCGTAAGTGCCACGGAATGATATTTCTTTTTATTTTACTATCAACATGAATCAACATAGTTGTTTTGCAGAATTTTTCTTTTTAATAGTGATACGGTGATCAGCTTTGTAATGGTATTTCTTTTTATTTTACTATCAGCATGAATCGACATAGTTGTTTTGCAGAATTTTGCTTTTTAATAGTGAAACGGTGATTAGCTTTGTAAAAAAATTAACTAGAATAAGAGAACCTCTCTCCTGATGAATAACTGCAAAATACAGTAACACAAATATCTCAACACTTTTCTTCCTTAATAATTGACAGATTTCCATTTGATTGTTGGAATTCATAGGTAACAAAGACTGTAGAGCTAATAAAAGCTAAAGGTGGAAAAGTTACGCGAGAACCTGGTCCTGTCAAAGGTGGGAAAACTGTAATAGCATTTATAGAGGATCATGATGGTTATAAGTTTGAACTTTTAGAGAGAGGTCCTACTCATGAGCCATTGTGTCAAGTGATGCTTCGAGTTGGAGATCTTGATCGGTCTATTGAATTCCATGAGAAGGTGAGATTGCTTCCTTTGACGATTGTATTTGGTTTACATGATGTTTAAAGCCTTGAGGTTTTACTTCCCAATTGTGTAAGATGATCTATCCATCATTTACTCTTCTTTTTTTTTTTTTGTAAGGCATCATGAAGTTTTCTTACCTTCGCATGTTTGTTTGAATTTTGAATTTTCTCTCACATTTCAGGCTTTTGGAATGGAGCTTCTTCGCAAGCGAGACAATCCTGAATACAAGGTAATTCTCTCTCTCTTCATCCCCTCCCCCCCCCCCACCCCTTTCTCTCTGTCAAATAATGTGATGGAAATGACTTTGATTCAATTTTTTTAAAACTTTTCTGAAGTTACCAAATGAGTTAGATGTGATCTATTCTCTAACAACACCCCCCCCCCTCTTCCTTTCCTTCACAATTGATCGCTTTCCTTCTCCTGTAAAGTACACGATAGCCATGATGGGGTATGGCCCCGAAGATAAAAATGCGGTATTGGAGTTGACATACAACTATGGGGTGACCGAATATGACAAAGGCAATGCATATGCTCAGGTTTGGTTATTATGTCGTTAGAGTTTTATTCTAAGTGAGCCCACTCTTTGCATGTTTATAGCTTTGTTATGTAGAACCAATATGATAGTACTGCTGTAATATGATACGGATGCTAGATGTGACGACTCTTTAAAATTCCTGGACACGACAATCGACATGAAGACTGATGGCACGATTTTATTTTAATGTGAGTCGATGTGTTTTCTATCCAGAACTAATTTACAGTAGCCAATATTGGACCAATAGTAGATATATGAGAATTCAAACAGGTATAGGTCGCCAAAATCTAATTATTTAATCATCTCTTATTATAGCACGCCTATGATTTGAGTCTTCACATTGAGAGAACTTGTCACGTTCAAATGTCTAGAATGTCTTAACATGAGAGACGAATAAATTCATTTTTGACATATATTTAAAAATAGTTGTTGCAACTTCTTCCTTTTGTGATCTGCCATTTAATGCATGAGTTATTTGCTGCTCGACACCGCATATTTATTTTTTTTGGATGTCGCTGCAGTATTTGCTCTGTAGTAGTTTGATTCAAACTTTTGGCTGACTGATTATTTCCTGCAGATAGCCATAGGGACAGATGATGTGTATAGAACTGCTGAGGTAATTAAGCTCGCTGGTGGGAAGATTACAAGGGAACCTGGACCTCTACCTGGTATTAGCACCAAGATTACTGCATGCCTGGATCCTGATGGTTGGAAAACGGTACACCCCCCACCCCCCACCCGCCACCCCCCCAAACTTGCTTTATATTGGTTTTTGAGTTACTGTGTTTTCAAGATCAGCTGTGAGAAAAAGAAGTCAGATTATTACAACGATAACTGCTCGTCATAATTCCCGCTCATTTTGAAATTTAAAGATTGTCGACAGGATTTTGAGTTTGACCCAACAACGGGCTTATTTTTTTGGACCACTTGATGCGCATAGCCTATTCATTCATCAACGTCAAAGCTTGTGGTGGACTTGTTACAACGGAAGTCTTATGTTATTATATCATAACACGGTTATCTGACCAATACATGTTCTTCACACGAACCTTGCAGGTTTTTGTTGATAACTTGGATTTTCTCAAAGAATTGGAGTGAGTGAGTTTCCTTTAGAAATCGCAATGCCAATCCGTGGAGAGAAGCAGGGATTCAGATCTACATCGCCCCTACTGCTCTTTTCAAATGATACCCCGTGAGTTCTGAATCAGTTATTGCATTCAGTTCCGTTTTGTCAATCAAATTGCATTGTGTGTGTCAGATAAGTTACAAGAGCAGTGGACGATTAGGAACTGTGTTTGGTTAGGATAAATTAATCTCTGATAGAACCGTGTCACAAAGAAAATTGTCCTTCTAAAATTTGTATGATAATATTTATGTCAAATGAAGACTCATACTTCTTTTTGGCCAAAAGTAAATTTCACGCAAATTTGCACTTTGTATGGCTCGATCTGATACCTGGGAGCCAACCGAGACCAAGTGATTGATTATAAACACAATTGTAATAAATAATTATAGTAATCGCATATTTTACTATCAAACCACATCACCAAATACCGATTAAACATTAAACCATACAACTTTACCAAGCAAATGCCACGTAGAAGCAAGCAAATACCTAAAAAATTATGAGGAGCATAACTTTTTTGGACAATAATGTTTTGAAATATTTAGCTTCTCAAGGCCAATGTCAACTATGAGGCTTGTCTGAATCGATATAGCTTTGAACCCTTTAATTATTATATATATGTCTACCTCACCGTCTTATATAATTAATTGCATTTCTTGTTTAATTATATAATAGGCAAAATATTAATTTTATTAATGTATATATTGAAGCGTGACATTTTTAGTCTTGTATTTTTTGTTGAATAATTATAATTTTATAACTATGTTTTGTCGATTAATTGTAGTCATTTCTAGACAGTTATGTAATTAATTAATTAATTTCATTGTTAAATTTTTTATAGTTTTGTTGTTAAACACATCTATGTTAATCACATAGTTATAAAAATTTAGCATGATATTAGTTATTTAATTATTTAAATATCATATTGACATATATGACTAAAATTAATATTTCACCTATATAATATAATATAACACAATTAATCTTTATATTTAGAGATAATATTATAATAAAAGCATTCATTTCAAATAAATTATTAAGCTCACAGTTTAAAAAATTCACTAAATTTGTAAGTTTACTATTGACATAAAAAATAGTTTACCAATTTTAATTCAATGAATGCTGTTATTAGTAATAAGTGTCACACATTGTTAATTTTTAAATTAGAATAATTTTATAAAATATTGAATATAATGATGTAATTAATATTTTAATTATATGTAACAGCTTGAGTGATAATTGGTACTTTTATAATTTATATTATTATTTAAGAAGATAAAATGAGATTAAAATAAGAAATTTATTTTTAATAATGATTAAATCTTAATAATTACTTAAACTCTTAAATTGCCCATTGCAAAACCCTCCTCGGTTTTTTGTTTCTTGGTTGCAAACTCTCTGTCTGTTCCAGCCGTTGTTGATCATCTACGCGAAGCCCGCCTCCGCACCCGCCTCCGCATCTTCGCCGTTACTTTACCGCTGCTCCGCGGCCATTGGTAAGATTCTCTAAATTTTCGGTGTACCCTCGGTTTCTGCTTGGAACCCATTCTTCTAAACTCAATTTAGTTACAAAACTTTTCTGTTTCTACTTGTTATATACAACTCCTCGATTCTGCCGCCAGGCTCTCCACGGTAACGTTTTGTTCGTTGGCTCGAGAGAGCTAGGTAAACCTATATACTATTTTCGCGGAGAAGCCCTAAGAAATTTGGTTCAGCTGGTGCAAGAGGCGATTTAAATGCGATTTGCATTAAAATATGATCTTTATATTCAGGTGGCACACAGTTCGTGAAACATGGTTGGAGAAAACGAAAACAATGGCAGTAACAGACACTCAAAAAGTCGCAAGAGAAGCAGCGACGATAAGCAAAACATGGAGCCCAAAGCGGCTGTAACGTGTTCTACAGCACAGGAATCCTCTAAGAGAAGGAATAAAAAAGAAGTTGCAATCTTTGGAAACTACAGAAACTACTATGGATATAGGGTACCCTCTCGTCTTTTCAACACTTTTCACTTATATCATATATGTTTCCATAATTTCAGTTGTTATGTTGGATTATTACTTGTGAATGAATAAATTTCTTTTCTTATTTAGTTTCATATTTGCTATAATCGATCACCCTTTTAGCTCTTCCTCTTTTTTTTTTTTTAGTGGAAACAAATCGTTAATTTCTGGTGATGGTGGTCTAGGTTGAATTCTGTTATGTAATATACGATTTTGCTTTTATATCAATTTATCTAATGTTTGTTTTGTTTATTGTGTATGTATTGAGGCCTGGGAGTGTGATCTCTTCGGCTTCTCCCTGAGTTTTGTAATCTTACTGTGGTTACTCTGCCCTTTGACTAAATAAAATAACAAAATTTGTTTGACCATCCGAACTCTGCCTTTGAATTGTAGAAGATTTCGGATCAGTAATTGTCATTTGTCACAAATAGTACTGTGGTACTAGGTAAAAATTAAAATGCTAAAATTTTGTCTGATTCTTTATTGCCTGACACTTTATGTTGGATTTGTCATTTCTATGGTGTTATAAGGTTGGTCAGGACTTGGACGAAGATCCTAGATTACAGGTGATGAAGGGTGAATGGTTTGAGGGAAAGGATTGCCTTGACATTGGCTGTAACAGTGGGTTGATCACAATTGCTATTGGTAATCAATTACGCCATAACCTAAAAGTTTTGCGCTGTTTGATTTTATTTACTAATCATTTATCTTTTATGGCCTGTGAAGAGTCCATGATTTCTATCCTTTTTCTTCAGCAAAAGCATTTGGCTGCAGGAGCATTCTTGGAGTTGATATTGATGGAGGTAACTGTTTCAAAATTTTAGTGCAAACCATCTAGTGCTGAAACGTTAATAACATGTGCAAATGTCAAATACACGAGTCTAGGAGCTGTGAAACTTCTGCTCTCTGTTTCAGCAATGAAGTTCTTTATCACGCTCAAATTTAATACCGTGAATTTTCTATGCATCCCTTTCTTTTGCACCAATTATTATTATTTTTATTTATCATAGTTGATAAACTTGGAAAACTGTTATTTTTCTTCCAAAACTTTGGTATTAGTGTTGGATTAACCAGTCCACTTACCAATTCGTACTTTCATTTTTTTTATTTGATTACCATGCTTTTGTATCTATCCAAATAGAGGACAATTGACAAGTTAATAAATATAACTAGTTTGTAGATAATCGAAACAGTTTCCTTTTTATGAGAATGATCCATCAAGCGTGGCAGTTAGTTTATATTATCATATCAGCTTTGTATTTTTTCTGAGAAAAGTGAAGTCGAGGTGTATATGATAGGGTAGCTTTTCTCCTCCCCCACACTTACTGTTCAGAAGTTACAAAATGAAAGTAGTGTTTGTGGTACCCAAGAAATATGTAATTTTGATACCATTTTTCTCTTGGCTGTAGAATTTTTGTTCTAAGCAATTCTTCTCGGCTAATGAAGCTTTCATGTATGATTGTGGATCTACTGTTTTGCGATACCAAGCACAAAATCTTTGTGAATGTTATCTTTAGACTGGAAATGATAAAAATAATTCATTATATTCCAGATCGAGTTCGGGATGCATATTGGACTCTCAGGAAATTCGTGAAGACAAGTACTCATAACACATCAGCTGATGCAGAGTTGGTAAATGGCTTGAAGAACCATGCGAGTGAGTCGCTGACAGAAGCTGCATTGAAAAAAGATCTGTTAAAGATAGTTTCTTTTCAGAAAGGAAATTTTATTCAGAATTGGCGTCCTCCTGCAAGCACTTACTACAGTGCAGTTCTTTGGTAATATTTAGGAGATAGTTCTGGCTACAATGATATGATCTTCTAAATCTTATGATTGTACCGACCTCATATTACTAGTTAAATCCTAAACAAACCGAGATATGGCACATACAACCCCAAAAAAAGGGCATATCTCACATAATTGATTCAAGTTATTCAGAAAAACCTTCTGTTTGAATCATGTGTAATCTTTTTTTTTTCTCCCACTCACATTAAGTTTTACTTACCTCTTTTTTGTGACTAAACAAATTTTTTTGTCCGTCGCTAGTTTAAGTGTGACAAAATGGATACATCTGAACTGGGGTGACGATGGGCTAATTACTTTATTCAGGAGAGTCTGGACGCATCTCCTACCGGTATTTCACGTGCACAGTTATATTTTAGTTGTCTTTACGGTGCTGACACGCTTTTTATTTATATATATTACCTGAAAATTTGTTTGTGAACCCTGCATTCTTGTGGCAGGGTGGTGTTTTCATTTTGGAACCTCAACCGTGGAGCTCTTATTATAAGAATCGTCTCGTGTCTGAGGTATATTCTTTTCCAACTAAATGCATATAAGAAATTTTCTTCTATACTATATCTGAGAAATCAGATCATCCTATCCCGCATGTTATCTCATGGTTACCAATCAATGAACCAAACCATTGAAGAGTTTTATGGAATGGATGTAAAAGATGATTATTTCTCGAGTCAGGGTTTTTCTTCTTAAACAAATGAAGCAAAATCACGTAATGTTTATTTGGCCAAATTTCTCTTGAAACATCCATCTGCTTATTTTGCAGACTGCTGCTGCCAACTATAAAAATATCGAGATACCTCCAGAAGATTTTCAGGATATACTGCTAGACAAGGTAATATTCCGGGCTTATTAACTTTTTTCGAAGTTACATTAGAAAGTTTCTGATTTTGGAAATCTTGTTTGAGAATGGCAGATCGGGTTCCGAAGGGTAGAAAACATAACGTCAGGTTTATCCGGTACCAAATCCGGATTTGACAGACCAATCTTGGCTTTCTGGAAATGAAAAATGAAGGCTTGGAATGAAAGCTTATTACAAAACAGGCATGTGTTATATTTTGGTCACCTACCTTGTCCCAAATGAACTCAAAAGTTGATAGATATACAGGAGGAGACAATGCTCATATACTAAGCTGTTACTTCAAACATCAAGAGCGAAATAGCAAGGTTAATTAATTTAGTTATTTAACTTGATGAAATGAAGAAACATACCAATATGTATCCAATTCGTCCCTTTTGGTTTATACGTCGAATCCATCATCAAGAGAAGATTTATGGCTACAGTTAGAATTCATTGTTCTTGCCATGTGCTATAATTTGGAGGGATGTTTCGTTTTCCTTTTCAAAAACATTCGTGAATAATGCACATTTTACAACTTTGCATTTTTCCAATATATTTCTTAACTCGTGTATTTTAATTGTAAATGTTTAGAATACCTTTTTAGATTTTACAGCAAAATAATGAAATTTATGAATAATATTCAAAGCTTATTTTCAACCCATCTATTTCTAGGCAGATCTTACTCTTAAATAAATAGTCGTAATATTTCATATCACTTTATTCACAACTTGATTTTGTCTCAAAAATACCTATTTATAAACTATCGATGCATATTATTTTTTACATTTAGGTTACATTTTTGTATAATAATAATAATATATAACACTAAAGAAATAATTTTATTCTATATTATGAAATATAATATCATATTTCAAAATTACTCCCAAGTTCGCTGGCGTACAATAACTCTCGTTCAAGAGCTCGATCGAGTTCAAATTGAGTCGACACCGTTATAATTTATAATTAAATTTAAAAACAAATTTTAATTTTTAATTATCATTATTATTATCTCCCCACCAAAATCTTACTATTTGTAAGCAAATAAAATTAAAAGGTTTTGTTGAAAAAAATTCGAAGTAATTTCTAGAAAAAATAATTATCGAGATCTCTCAAAATATGAAAGTTCTTGTAATTTTTGTTTGAAACGAAATATAAAAGTTCTTTGAACAGAACACTTGTAATAAAAAATTTCCCAAAATATATTATCTTGGATCAGCATCTATGAAACTGCAAAGATTTTGCAAAATTTTCCCATACTCTCATCTCCGTTACCTCACTATATTGGGACTCATACGTCAAGCTTTTCTTCAGTGGGTGTGGCTTCCAAAAGCACCATCCTGAAGTGATATCGGCAACACCTGACCATGCCATAGGATGGTTTCTATCAAATATGGAAAATCTCACTTGAGGCCAGTGGGAATGGACTAAATCCTCCAACGGAGCCTGGAATTTCTTAAATATGGCGAGAATTTTGATACTGGTGAGTTACTTTTTGAGTTAAACCATGTAATTTCATAAAGGGTTGCTGAAAGACATTATTTCCGAGGCGAGGGCATGTCTTCTTTCTCCCAGTTAGACCCTTTCTTGTTCAGATTAAGCCTTCCACAGTCTTTAAAAGCGGCAAAGAATTTTCTTGGGCGTGTTATATCGGAATAAAAGAAAGAATCACGAGTGTTTCCTCCACAGACAATCACTTCAACCTCGAGTTTACTCTCATCGTCATTTTCATTGAGGTCGATTGAGAGAAGGGCCGACATACCTGATGGCGGGTAGTTTCTTGTCCCGCCCGGCAAGTCCGGGAGCTCGCGAACTGTTTCTCCCGTATATGGGTTGGGAATGATGGATTTGTAGTTTGCAAAAACGAAGAGGTTTCCATCTGGGAGGAGGTTTACGAAAGGGTAGAGATTGTTTTCTCCCCTTTCGTTTGTTTCGGCTAGGAGAGGGAGACCGAACATTATCGTCGAAGATTCAATCTGGTCAGGGGAGAAGATTTCATAGTTGTGTGAGGCACGGCCACCGATTAGGACGAAGCTGCATTTTCGAGGGCATGTTGGGTTGCATACCATCTGTTGCCAATCAGAGCCGTATGGTTTTCTTTAAAATCGCAGAATTCGCAGGGCTCAAGGATTCGGATGCTTTGGAAACCATCCTGGTTGCCACCAGTGGAGATGAGGGCGCCGGGGACAGGGCTCCAGACGAGCACCATGGATCGGAATTCATCTGAATTATTTATGAAATTGAGTCAAAAGTTCAAAAAATATTATTGTGCGAAGTAGATATCCACATCTTTTCCTTTCTCGACAATTTAAAAATAAAAAATGTGAAGCAAATCTTATAATTTTCCTTTTATATCGTTTTAAATAAAATATTTCGTGCTTATTATATCTTTTTAAATAGAATAATTCGTGCTTAATTTTTTTCAAATGCTTTGATAGAGACGGGCACTATTACATAAATTGCTACATACTCATCCTAAGAGAGAAATATCAATGAAATTAAGAAATATATGAAGTAAGATACCACCGTTGATTTTGATCGCCTTCAAAATTATATGAACCAAAACATCGACCACTTTAACTCAATGTTGCATGCAAGGCCTCCTCCAGTAAAAAAATGTTCAAATCTGGCACACGAGTTTTGCAAAAAATTAAATTTTCACCTTAAAAAACATCAAATTATTCTCATGATCCTGTAGGAAAGCCTAGATTCTCTCGGACATGCAAGCAATATCAAATCTCACACACACACACAAAACAAAGCATATATCAAACCTTTAAGGTTCTAAATTTCAGCCGTCTCCACATGATATTCTATGGCATGCGCAGTGCAATCCTGCTTCGGATCATTCTTTTTCCCCCCAACCCGTGGCTTGCATCTCCTAGGATTAGATTCTATGTCGGACAAACCAAGATATGTTGTATCATATCGTACCAAACAGCCTTGTTAATCAGGTAACAATTGTATATGCATTGCACAAACCCCGGAATCCTCAGCTCCGAATGAATCATCCAAGAACCTAGGAATTCGACATCTAGTTCGCCTTCTTTAGAGGCAGCATTTTCTGGTTCGTCATCTTGGCCTTTTCCAGGTTTCCACACGTTCCCGAAAAATGGTAAGAACGGAAACCGGAGATTCGGAAACAAAGATGGATATTTGTGGTCGTTAGGACCGTCTTCTTCGGGAGGAGGATCGGGATTCTTCGGGACGATTTTAGGTTCGTATTCACCGTCTTGACGATCGTCGTCACCTGTCGTGTTTTGGGAATATGCTGGATATAATATCCTTTGATCCGTACTCGTTTTCTCCGGTGTGAGCAGCTTCTCCTTCGCCGGTGGTGCCACCGCTTCCATAATGGTTAACGGATGAAGTCCGTGCTGTGGTGCAGCCGATGAGGAGAGAAAAAAGAACTAGAGTTTTCAGCAAATTAGCCATTGAAGGAGCTTCAAAGGGTTGCCTCATTTTGCTCTTGTTGCCTTGTATCTTTGGTTGCATGGGATTTTTATGGTGGTAAATGAGAACGAGTGGAGGGGTAAAACGGTAAACTTAGATTTTGGATGACAAGTTTAATAATTAATATTTTTAATTCTATTAACTTTTTATGGAGAATATATTTAGGAAGTCATTATTTTCCAATTAAAAATTCCATGTGGGTCCAATATTGTTTACATTAAAAAAATGTATACATTTAAATTTGAGAACATTTTATTAGAAATTTAAAACGATAATTTAGCTCAGTACTCCATTTCCTTTGCTTACTTTTTAATTAAATTTGTAAATTTAAAATTTTTTGGCCCTTAACAAATATTTACACTTTTTAATTTGTCATGCCAAAAAACAGGGGCAAAATTCACCATAACAATAATTTATTTATATTAGACTCAAACTTAATATATAGTATAAGATCTTTTCAAAAAACAAAAAAATGTGTAATTTATTATTAAAAAGCTGTGTGTAATTTTTTATGGAATTATAAAAACAGTCGCTAAATTATCAGCGGTTTAAATAACCATAGTACATAATTTACCTACGGCGGAAAACCGTGACAAAGTTCAATTTAGCGGCGATTTTTTTTATAAACAGACGGTTTTTTCTATCTTATGTTTATCAACAGTAAGAAACAGTATCTAAAAAATTGATATCGTGACTAATATTGTGAAATCGTGGTGTTATATATAATTATCGTTTTCATGGGCTTTTGAATTAAACAAAAGTTTTGTAATATATTAAAATTAGATTAATTTTTAAATTTCCACGTTTAATATATTAAAATTATTATATAATATAGTGATGAAATATTTTTGAGAAGTGATCAAATTTAAAAATACTGTAAACGTAAAAAGATTTCCCCCAAGGAGAAAAGGGGAAAAACAAGGGTTGGGGAAGCTTATCATGTCGATTCAATGAAACTAATCAAATTTAAGTCAATAAACTTTTCTAAACTTGTTTCATAAAGTTGGTACATCTTAAAAAGGGACGTCTACTAAAATATAAATAAATACACCTTCCAAATCTCAATCATAACACAAAGTAATCATGAATGTTGGAACTAATAAGAAACTTGATTAATGTTTATAGAACAATTTTTTTTAAACGATATCACATATTTATATTCGTAAAATTGGTCGATCTGATCTATATTTGTAGAGAAAAAAATAATTTTTCCATGAGTTGAATCGAATCGGAGATCCGTCTCATAAAATTGATCAGTAAGATGAACTCATGTAATATATTAGGGGTGGACATAGTTTGGTTAAAACTGAAATAACCGACCGAACCGAAAAATTCGGTTTAAATGGTTCGGTTTTATCGGTTTTTCGGCCGGTTACGGTTTCAAAATTAAAGAAAGTCGTTTTTTCGGTTCGGTTTACGGTTTCAATCCCCAGAAAACCAAAATAACCGAACCGGCCATATTATATTTAACTATAGGGCTTTTTGTATAATTGACTAATAAATGGGCATTGGTCATGTGACAAGTCCAATATTGACAATTGAAATTTCAAATTGTTATTGAAGCTCATATTGTTAAATATATCGAGATTTAGATGCAAAATCTATGTGCATTTTGGAGTTGAAAATTGAAATCTAATGACTGTGTATCTTTTTATTGAAGAGCTATCGTTTGAAATTGTATTTCAAATTGTTATTGAAGCTTAGATTGTTAAGTCATAAGTTTATTGTAATCGTATATGTTCTACTCATCTAATATCATTGTTTCTTTTATATTTGATGCATCCATCAAGCATCACGTTATGTATAATTTTATTTCTTAACAAAATATTATAAAACTGTGTATAACCGACCATATAACCGAACCGTATTACAAAAAATCTGACCGAACCGTAATAAAATGGTTTGGTTTTGGACCAGATATATTCAAAATCGAAAAACAGAAAACCGAACTGTTATAGAGAAAACCGGACCGAACCGACCGATGCCCACCCCTATAATATATTTTTTTAATGTTTATAGAATCTCTTGAAGAAAATCGCCGGGAAAAAAAACAAATATAAATAAATTAAGTTGTCATGCTCTCAAGTTCACGAGGTCTTAGGATGAGAGATTTGATTAATCAAACAAATCTCCAAATTTAAAAATTGTATATTAAATCATACGTATTCGAAATTGAAGTTTGCTTTATAGGTATATATAAGAAATTAACAAACATGATAATCAATTTCCAGAAACAGAAAATCGATCGTAATTAGGGAACACGAGATCTTGAAATGGCCCTCCACATGCTGACATGCTTCATATAATGAAACTTATTAGGAAAGTGAATTGAAAATATTTGTTTTAGTGAATCATTTCACAAAACTGACAACTGCAAAAATAGATTAGTAGAAATTTTGTCATTTAACAATCACTACAACAAAAATGGCTTTTCGCAGCGCGCAAATTCGTTTTCCGCAGCGCACATTGCACGCTGCAAAGTTCAAAGCTGTTGAAAGTTTA
Organism: Primulina huaijiensis; assembly: GCF_012295235.1. Lineage (NCBI taxonomy): Eukaryota > Viridiplantae > Streptophyta > Magnoliopsida > Lamiales > Gesneriaceae > Primulina > Primulina huaijiensis. The sequence continues at coordinate 18,548,735 of NC_133321.1, forward strand.
AGATTATCCGCGGCGTACATGTGCGCGCTGTTAATCTTATTATCCGCGGCGTGCACATGCACGCCGTTAATACTATTATCCGCAGCGTGCAATGTACGCCGTTAATAATTATTGCAAAATCTAATTTTAGCGACGGTTTTAAAATTTCCGTCGCTACTAGCGACGGTTTATAACCGTCGCTAAATTTATAGGCGACAGTTTTTAAACGGTCGCTAAGTTTAGCGACGGTTTTAAAACTGTCGATACATTTAGCGACGGAATTTCATAATCCGTCGCTAATCTTTTCGTTTAAAAAAAAAAAAAAATTTACTTTTATAATTTAATAAAATTTTTAAAAAAACTTACAATCTAATAACAATACTCGTGATTTTTAATAATATTTACAAAGTACACTAAATCGAAACTAAAATCTTAAAATCGAAACAAAGAAGTACACTAAATCGAAACTAAAATCTTAAAATCGAAACAAAGAAGTACACTAAATCGAAACTAAAATCTTAAAATCGTGAGAAAAATTCTGAGTGAGAAAAATTCTGAGTGTTGTGAAGAAATGGGAAGGAAATGCAGATATTTATAGACTATTAGCGACGCTTGTATTTAAACCGTCGCTACTAGCGACGGTTCTATAATAAACCGTCGCCGATGTAAAACCTTGCGACGGGTATAAGAAAACCGTCGCTACATATAGCGACGATTAATGCTTAATTGTCGCTAAATTTCGCGACGGTTATTTTAAACCGTTGCTAGTTTTAAATCGGCGACAGTGTATTTAAAACCGTCACCAATAGCGACGGTATAAAAACAACCGTCGCTAAATTTAAATCAGCGATGGTTAAATAAACCGTCGCTAAATTATGGCGCACCCATTTTCCACGGCGTGCTTATATATGCACGCCGTTAAAAAAATTTTATTTTTTTTAAAAAAATGATTTACTATTAACAGCGCACATAAACATGCACGCCGTTAATAATATTATTAACAGCGTGTCTTTATTGTACGCTGCGAAAATTGCATAAGTTATTAACAGCTCACATATAACTGCACGCTGCGGATATTACTATCCGCAGCGTGCTTTTAATGCACGCTGTTAATACTGTCAAGTGCAATAATATTAACAGCGCACATATGGATGCACGCCGTTAAAAGTAATATTCACAGCGTGCTTTTAATGCATGCTGTTGATGACGTGCTGCGGAAAATCATTTTTCTTGTAGTGAATTTCATTTTTCACTATGTGAACGAGATTTGTACCCTCGATATAATGGTGATGTCTGATTACCGATCGGAGTTATAATGAATTCGCAATTATTTGTTTAATCAATTTAGAATATACTAATTAAATAACAATTAATAGTAGTAACTAAGCACAAAATTCTCATGGAACATTGTAGAATATTTTAGAATAAATTAATTAATCAATAATTAATGTATAATTAAATATAACAGTTATTTAATTTAAAACATAAACAAATATATATGTATATATGTGTGTGTAAATCTATATGTATATGAATATATATTATATTATCAAAATTTGATAATAATTTAATTATGCATTGTATTTTCAAGAGTGAAAAATATACACACGAGAATATTTTAATAATGAGAAACAATATCCTAATAAAAAAGAGTCCTAATTAGATCAAGAAGAAATTTTAAGATATGTATTAATCAATAGTTGCGTTACACACAAATTTTTGTCTACAAAAAAAATTTATATCATATGGTACCGAAAAATACATACAGTATACCGAGATGTATAATTAGCATACCGATTGTACCGAAATATTATTGGATACTGATATTTAGATATGGTATCGGTATATACCTTTTTATACCAAAGAAATATATTATAATTTTTAAAAAAATTTAACTTTATTATTTAAAAATATTATATATTTTTAAAATTTATATATATTATTTCATTATTTCGGCATATAACGAAAGTTCAAAATTTATATCGTCAAAGTACTGAATATTTTGGTATCAATACCGTAATGTACCAAAAGTTTCGGTATTTTCGTTACGGTAACCTCGTTATACCAAAAATTGGGTTTTTTTCCCCACACGTAAGAAAATCGACCACATCTCTCTTGGAAGCACACGACTGCTCCTTCACAACACCGCCATGCCGATGCCGCCTCATTGCCATCGGATTTTTGAAGCTCCGGTGATTAACTTTCGATACAAATTTCGTTTAGATATTTAATGTGATATATATCTATATTAGGAATTCGGTTTCTGATCGTGGACCTGGTTAGACCGTAGACGATTGAATGAAGAAAATCCGTTCGTATAAATTTACAAGAAGAGCTATCTTCACTTAAAATCCGGAACAGTTGGAGCCGTCGTTATATACGCAAATGTAAACTATTCTAAAACATCATATGAATGATTTAAATAATACGACGCCCAATGAACAATTTGAACGTAAAAATGCAAAAAATTTAAACTTCTGTTGTTCATTGAGTACGAGAAAGCGGTACGCCAACAGCATAATCATACCTCAAATTTCAAGCACAATGTGGCAATCTCTCCAGCCCAAACAATGCAATTTGTTTTTGTTTCTGCAGTCTGTGCAAATTCATATTCTACATTTCGAAATTCGAATAGACACCAACAAGAAAATATATGAACAGCTTTCGTGAACATCCAGTAGTTTCTCTCTAAATGATCACAGCCTGAGCTCCAAATCTATGTCCTGAGAGCCACTGGATTCAGAATTTTTGTTGTTGTAGGCCAACGAATCGCCCCGGTCTTTCTCGTCATTCGTATTGTATGGTCGCTATAGATATCACGACAATGGTAATAATCAATAAATAATTGAATGCTATTTCAATATTAAATTATGTTTCTTTCTTTCTTTTTCTTTTTTTCCATTAATAATATAAGTTCCAATGCAACGTAGTACCTCAATATTGGGATCCAAGAAAGATCTTGTAGTCATGCTTGGCTGCACAAAATGTAGGTGTTCTACGCCTGCATTGCCTGGTGGCCATCTGTTTAGTTCAAATAATATTGTTTTTAATTAGTTGCATTAATTCTAGACCTAATATTTTTTGCAAGAACAAAGAACATAAATATACATGCATGAAAATAAATAGATCTCGAACGATTTAACAAGAACCGATATATTTGATGCGTCGTCGCCCAAGTGTAATACTAATATGTCACATTTGATTCTTTATCTTTCCTTAAATACGTTCTTCGTGTTTCTATCACGTTTCGGCAAAAACACAACAAAAGATTACAGGAATTGATTATAAAATGGGATATAACAGGAGATTTTAAATGAATGTTAATTGATTAGATAAATAACGTAAGTTAAAAATGTACAAACAAACCTTGCGACATGGCCTTGTTGGGATTCTCCATATCTGATGTTTGCCCTATCTAAATCTTGGAAGCCCGTCTGAAATAAGAACATGTTTGGAAGATTAAATCATCAAATTTACTTGATTAAAAATGCACAAACAAACGGTACAATTTTTTTTGAAATGTCTATATGATCTTGTAACCTAGAGGTCAAGAGTTCTCTCCAAGATTATAGGAGAAGTTGAGATTAATAAGGCGGCCACTCTTCAAAAATAAAATTAATGATATTTCTAAATCTATAGATTTGCTTCCTTATCTAAATACACAAAATCGTTGTCTCATTGAACAAAAAAATCTAAATGATGATAAGATTTAAGGATTTATTTTTTCTCTTTCAGCTATCATATATTGTGTAATTTGGATTAATTGAGGTATGTACTATGGATGAATATAAACGAATTCTATATTTGCTTAAATACTTTTTTCTTGTCCCTATATTGAATGATGCATCACCATGCTATGTACTAACGACAATTGGTGTTGTTTTGATTTTGTCTATGTTGTGCCAAAAGTCGACATGGAATGCTACCTAGTTGATCCTGCCACTAGCTAGTCATATGCATGTCCCAAATATCAAGACATGTATATGTAAGTATGAACTAATACAGACTCTGAAATTATGAATATATCATTAAATCAATTATAATTTGTTTTGATGGTACCTGCTACTTGAATAATCGTAGTAATTCTAAAGCTAATACATGCAACAAACCCCAAATCTCCCAACATGTGTCATATCAAGAACAACGATACACACAATTAACGGTCCGAATGTGCTACATTTATTAGATGAAAGACTGAAATGTGCTATGCTCGTTGATGCAATGATTCATTATAACTAGACGGATGACACGACCCTTGTGCCGGAGATGGATCATTCAATATAGGTACAAGTAAAAGCATTTAGGCAACATAGAATTAGTTTATATATCCATTATGTGATACCTAAATCTAACCCAAAATACAGAATATATGATAGCTGAAAGAGAAAAATAAAACCTTGAATATCATCATTTAGCTTTTTTGTTCGATGAGACAACAATTTTGTGCATCTAAATAAGGAAGCAAATCTATACAATTAGAAATACCATAAATTTTATTTTTTGAAGAGTCACAACCTTAATATATAGTGATAGTAGTTAATTCAACTTCTCCTAAAATCTTGGATAGAATTTTTGACCCTAGGGCTACAAGATAATATATACAGTTCAAAATTTTTTTTGTAAAAAAACATGAGATTATTTTAACATGATAAAGATCACAAACACGATCAAATCCACCTGCTAAATCATCTGCAGTATCAAGTAAAAAATCTCCTAATTATATTATATTGCACGAAAATCTTACGGAATCCTAATTAATTTACATATTTTTCAAAACATAATAACTTATGATTATATGAATCGAATAAATCTCATGTCAGCAAATGGTTGTACCCTGACTCCATGAGCTCCCGGAAAGCCATAAGGAGGAGGAGAAGACGACGATGTATACGAGCTTCGTGATCTCATATCCTCCTGGTTTAAATCATCAGCAAAGCATATGAATCCATCCCCCATCAATGAATCATCAAAAGATTATTAAATAAAAGGAAAAAAAATTTTAAATCAGCAGAAACGATTACAATAGACATTTAAAAACCTGGCTGAAACTCTGTGCATAAGGGTTATGGGCAGAAGGAGGATAATTTGGACCCAATTCACTGTGTAACCTAATCTTCTCAAGCTGAGCAACCCCGAGTCCTCTCTGTGGCTGTTTCGGCTTATCGGAACCGTTCTTTTTGCCTTTTCTTGATGAAGAAGAAGAAGAAGAGAACCCTCTTTCATGGCTACGATTTCCTTCTCCAAAATAATTGCTTCCCATATTGTGTAATGAAATTTCTTGAAAACTTCTGGCTATGGAATATTCAGATGCCGGGCCTTTTAAGCTGTCAAGACTTTGGTTTCAGTGATGTATTATTGCAACATCGCTGGATCAGATTTTGTGTAGATTTATGTGATTCATTGCGTTTACAGTTTGATGAAATCTCTCTTATTATATTCTTGCCTATCGAAGAAATCCGATGAGTTGAGTGTGATCGTCTCTGATTTTTCTATGCAATTATTTTTTTTGCTTTTGACAATTATATGCGCGTTTGCTTTGTATCATTTTTTAGATTTTTTTTTCCTTTTTCTTTTTCCATTTCAAGAAGTGTCTATATATTATATTTCCCTAAAAAGTCGGTTATTATATTATTTATCTAAAAACTGACGGATCCATTTTTGAATTTATTTAGTATGATATGATTTTTAAGTAAGTATTAATATCATAATCTAAACTTTAATTCTCGAATAGTTGCATTCGGATTAGGTACATGAATATAATTATCTAATGTTGTATTCACAAAGCAATACTCAATCTGATATATATTTTAAATATATGCAAATAAATTGATATTAATGATGCAAATATTTACAATATCAATTGTTTTTTTTTAAGCTCTACATTATTAATATGTAGTATTACCATCACTTGATTTTCTTAAACAAAAGAAGAAGATTGCATTTGAACACAGATAGAAAAAAAATAAAATTTAGTGAAAAATCAAAAAATCGAGGACCGAGTAAATTTTTTTTTTAAAATATTCATTGTGATGATAATTTTGGTTCAAATTGCTCGAAATTTAGGATAGTTACATTGGATTAATAACACATGTCAACAATGTGATGTATTGAAATTAATGAGTATATATTTTTTTTCAAAAAAATAATCTAGATGATATCTAAAAACACAATCAATATATATGAATCCATACGATTTCTTATTTAGTAAAATATCTATCAAATAATGAAATATACAGGGAAAGATCTGCATCATTTATGTTGATATCGTGTAGATGTCATGTCCTATATTAGGATTGTCTCATGACTGGGAAAATATATTCTTTGAGATAGAACTATAGATATCAACACAACTCTAAAGGAAAGAATGTCATTTTTTTATCTATCATTTTACGAATCTACCGTTATGTTATATGTGAGAGTTACTTCATAATCCGTCTTATACGAATAATACTATATTTAAGCATAATTGTCAAATTCGCCGAATAAATTGTTATGGTTTCAATTTTCGTCCTCTAACTTCTTCTTCTTCTTCTTCTTTTTTTTTTGGTTATTTGGGGAATTTTTATCCTTTTCGTCGAGCGATGATGTGGCACCGAAAATACTATTGTGACACTGAAAAATATTGACGTGATATTAGAAAAAATCAAATAAAAGTAAAGTTACATTTCTAAATTTCAACTTTGACAAGTTAGAAGACGAAACATTAAACAACATAACTTACATGATTAAATAAACTATTTTCCCTGATATTTAATCTTGAAAATTCCATCATATACATGAGGATTATGGAATCGACTCATATACCAAATATACATTGTTCTTGAGTCAAGCCTCACAACTTGTTCCATTATGTTCAATCACGGATAATAAGTAATTAATTAGAATTTAATTTTGAAATGGTGTAAATGGATTTATCAAGTAAGTGTGTAGGATAAATATCCTTGTTGGTTCAAAAAATTTTACTTGGTGCAAAGTTCAAAGACACATATTTTTCATAAAGCATACAATATGTTATTTTAAAAATAGAGTTGCCATGCACCAAATCTAATCGAGCTGTTCGAACCACGATTTGTGGGTCATATTTTATGAGTTGTTTTGTGGTGGAAAGTGTTAGTAAGAATCCTCACGTTTCTTTAAATAAATATAAATATTTGATTGCCCCATATCATGATACCATACCATATCATGCCTAATTTTTTATTCTCCCTTTTATCTATAGAGTAATTCAAATAATACTCTTAAAATTCAAATATAAAAATGATATGCTGCAACTAGCTAGGATTTAGATTGTGGATGACATATACGAAACTGAAAATTTTCAATTTCTATTGCTTCACTAAGATCTTATATTTTTTTTTATATATCTAACAAAAACAAAGAATTAACGATACGAATATGTTACATTTCCTTATACACAAGTGACATTGTAGAATTTGTAGAGAGAAAGTTCAATACTTGATTGAGAGAACACATAATTATTAAGTTCCTGAATTATTGAATGAATTACAAATGATATCCTACATCTATATTTATGTCTTCTACACTATCTAGATCTTTCTAGTGGGTGGATATCAAGCCCCTACAATTGTCATCTACACTACATATGAGAGCCTTAGATCATTTAGATCTTCTTCCAAATCTCCACAGCTTGCTAGATTGTCCCGAAAGCTTCTAGATTCAAAACTTTCCATAACATTATAGGTTATTCCACTTTAACCTAGATTTTTTGCAAGTGTTGTCCACAATGGTCTAGGTCATTCAGCACGAACCTAGAACCTTCAAGTCTCTCTTCAATCTCTCTTGAACATTCTCCTTCAAGAGAATGCTAGAGCACTCAATTGAACATTCCAAATGCCACCAAGCCCACAACAACTTTCTTTGCTAAATTTCGGGTTGAAACTGTCAGACCGTGACAACGAGGAGCTCAACAGCAGTTCACGATTGAAATTTTTGTCCAGAAAAAAATTATGGTACCCCCAATAGTAATCACAATGAGTAGATTTAGATTCGAACCAAATTGACTTTTTTTTGAAAGATATTTTAGTTGGATATTTTTAGATATATATTTGATTCACAAATTTATTAGATATATGAATATTTTTATAATGGATTATTTGATATTTATCACAAAATTTTGTTTTTGGGGCATTATTTTTTGGCGCGCTTTATATGTAAATGATTAGTGGTTAGGATAAATAGTTTTGTTTGTATTTTAGACTTTGCTTAATCCTTTATCTTATTATCCTTAGCATGTTAGTGCTTCTAGGTTTGATGATTATATTTATAAATATGTAACTAAGAATTCTTATTAATTATCAGAAATAATATGTCCTCTTCCATATTTCATGGACTAGTTCATTATTAACAACATGATATCAAAGAGCCAGTGATCGATGACAAAATACGGCATGACCTCCCATCGGATGGTTTTTCTTTCATCTCAACATCCAAACTCTACGCACACGGTGTCTGGAATTTCAGATCATACAGCCATCCCCATAACAAATCACAAACTGAATGGAATCAATTTTCTCCAAATGTCCCAATCAGTGGTGATGTTTATTTGTGTGAATGGTAAATGTTAGACGTTTTAGTTTTGGTAATGAGAAACTGTGATTTAGCGTGTTAGATCAAACTATCGTTTGTTTTTTATTGCAGACAATCAACTATTTTAGTAGAATCCTTTCAACCAGTCTCGCAATACTAAACTACTTGACTGCCTCATGCTCATTAGTTTGTGGAAAACTAATCAATCGTTTATCATATATATCCAATAATATCTACGGGCAGAGCTAATAATTACTTTTATACTGTCAGCGACCGTTTTCTATTACATTTGGTATATGTCTATCTGCTCATTAAATGAAAGGTACGATAAATCAAGAAAGAACGGAAACAACAATGTCTTTGCATTAATGCTCATTTAATGAGCTACAATTGAACGTTGAACAGAAAAATACATGCATAAGATAATATATATATATATAGAGAATGTTAAGAAGAACAAAACATGGACGTCTCATTGATATGTGTTGAGTGTCACATAAACACTTTTATATAAAATGAACTAAAATCATCAATTAATTAAATTGCAAAACAATGTCAAAAAAAAATTAAAGTACGAGATTAAAAATCATTTCTGATAACACAATATACTAAAATCAGAAGCGTCAAATATAAAAGACGAAAAAAAATAAATTTTCCTATTTTTTTACCCAACACTTTTTTTATGGCATAGATCTAAGGCTTAGCTTCCAAAATTATATTTTGAAAGGGAACCGATGAGAAGAGAGATATCGTGGAAGGAAATATTAGAATAGAAAAGTAAATGCAACAATTATTATTATTAATTAATGATAAAATGTCATGTGGAGTGACTCCACGAATTTCACGATTAGTTGAATATATTAAAACATTGCTTCTAAGTCACATATTTAAATTCTTCAAAGTCTTTATAGGATGCTTACCATTATACTTTTATATCAAATGGTATTTTTTAAGGTTATTATATTGACTAGCTACTTCACCAGACTATTTAATATATATAGTGTCATAATTATTATATTATATTGTAATTAAGTATTCTCTAATCTTGTATCTAACTGTAAACATCGAGATTAATTTATAATATTTAGTATAAGATTGTGAAATATTAATCTTTATTATTTTGTTAAAAAAAAAATAGTTGACTTTATAATTACAGCAAATTGAGCATTATAAGATATTAACATTGGAGCAAATTGCTAATGATTCATGATCATTGTTTGCCTTTTGACTTAAAAATTACTTTCATGTAAAATTTTTTTTTAAAGATCGCTTGTTATTTTTATCAAAAGCTATAGTTGACGGTATCGATGTAACTATAATCTTTTTAAATCATATAAAAAAAATTCTAGCTATATAAATTATATGCGGAAAATTTAATATAATCTCATGAAATTTTATATCTTTGGGTCTTGGCTCCAACCTGCTTGGTTTGTAATTGATTTGAAGTTTAAAGTTTAAATATAATAATTAAAGGGGGCAAACTGCAAAGAAATGTTTGCACTATCTTTCGAAAGCAAGGCATTAACGAATCAAGGGATTATGTTGGTTAAATTTGATTAATAATTTACAGCATGATTCGATTTCCGACATATAAATATGGAGGAATATCTATTGTAGATTATGCGCTCATGTAATCAAAAGAATAGCGTGTGTATTACCTCGTCTTAACAAATACATACCTCTGTATGGTTTAAATAATAGGTATGCTTGATAAATAGAGTCATAAATTTATCATCAACTATAATTTCAGTAAATCGACAAACAGTCGGTTATATTTGTCGATTTACCAAAAATTATAGTTGATGATAAATGTACGACTCTATATATCAAACATACCTATTATTTAAAAAATATATATAACCGAATGTTTGTCGATTTACGGAAAATTATAGTTAATGATTTCTTACCATCAGTATTCTGTATGAGCTTCTTGTATTTTAAAAGGTATTCAGTATTTCTGTATGTGTATAGGAGGATTACACAATTGTCTTCTAACTTTATAATCCTTTCATTCCACATTAAAATAATAAACCAAATATACTTTTAAAAGATATCATCCATCTGCCACATTATACTTTAAAATAAAAATGAGGTCCTCTATTATTATGGAAAATTGTATTATTGGTGTAATACGTTTGTTTCTTTATGATTTTGGTCTGATATACTATTAAATTTCAGTATTAGTTTTGTATCTTTCGATTTTTTGAAAATTTAGTCATTTTTCATGTTGTGCTGCACATGTTAACGTCACGTCGTAAAAATGATTAAAATTTCAACAACAACAACAACAACAAAAAATAAGATAACAAACTAAAACTTGTTTTGTTAACATAAATGACCAAATTTACAAGATACGAATATGCAGATAAAAAAAAACAAATTTGTATTATTTTTTTTGTTGTAGTTTTATTTTGATAAGTTTGAAAGAAAAAAAAACTAATGGTGAATCATTTTCAGTTGGGCAATACATTCTTGTCTTGAAATATGAAGTAGAAAAATATGCATACAAACTCATGATAAGGATTAATATCTATAATATATATTCAAATGCGAACGTGAGATTTGGTGAAACACGTGGAAAGTATAAAATTATATATGTGTAATTGTTGATGTAATGATTAAGGCTTGAGAATTGTTTATTTGGCATGATTGAAGTGTGAAACCTTAATTTATCAATTGACCCTCCATTACTCTTCAAACTTGAGGTAATAAATCATTAGAGCCCATAAAAAATATTGGCAAAAACTTATATCAGACAGTTTCACGGGTCGTATTTTGTGAGACGGATCTCTTATTTGGGTTATCTATGAAAAAATATTATTTTTTATGCTAAGAGTATTACTTTTTATTGTGAATATCGATGTGGTTGACCCGTCTCACAGATAAAGATTCGTGAAACCGTCTCACAATAGACCTACTCAAAAATAAAATAAGTTTCCATGGATCCGTATACATATATTTATATAGTTTCGAAAAAATAAAATAAAGAAAAAAAAACGAAATTTATTTATTTATTATTGATATCATCACAATCTATTGAGAATTTTGGTGTTGGGTTGTCGAGAATTTTATTATGGTGTTAGGATAATGTATTTTAAAGTTAAGAATGGTTGAAAAATAAATAAATTGAGTAATTATATTGTTATTATGTGGAAAATAATGATTAGAAGGTTAAGTGGTATATTTATTAAGAAAATTGAATATAAAAGTTCACAAAAAAATTATATAAATAATTTTCGGGGAAAAAATTGATTTTAAGTAGGTGGGCCCGGCGGTGATTTCCTTCGTCAAACAAAAAGAAATTTAAATAAAATCCCTCAAAATAAAAATAGACCTTTTACCAAATGTCGGTGGCTCCACTCGTGCGAGGTTTTGGGCCAATTCTATAAACATCATAAGGCCCAACCCAATACTGAACTTGAGTTCTAACGGACTGGAAACTTTTCTCGATCCATTCAAATTTAAATCGACGGCCCTCTCTTTCAAACTCTACTTATATTAGTTGCTAGATATTGATTTTGAAAATTTTAATTTATTAAAAAAATATATTTCATGTATAGATTATGCGAACTCGAAAGAAATAGTTAAAATCGATTAAAAAAAAATTTCTAAAATTGAAATAATTTCTTTTTTTTTTTTTACAAGTCATCCATCAGGATAGGGTTGAGAAAAAAGATACAAATATTTGAAAAACGCGTGCTTATCAGTGGCCTGGAGTTCGATTTCTCTTACCAACACTTTATCGGGCGAGTTTGTCGCACAGAGCCAGTACGGTTTTACATTTTTAGTGTGGTTTTACAGCCTATATATTGTGTCAGTAATTCACCAAGTACGCTTCAATGGTAACGACTGGGGGCTCGCATGTCATCCAAATTTTTTTTAGAAAAAACTAAATAAAATTATTATGGAGTTGTTTGGTGTGATGATAAAATATGGATTGTTTTCACATTATTATTTTATTTAAAGTTTGACTCGAGGATAGATTTTACTTTAAATTCAAGACATATAGGAGACATGAGAGGCAAATTTATAACTTAGAAAAGGTATTTTTAGTGATGATTGATTGAAAAAAAAATTTAAATATTGTTTGAAAATAAAAAAAAAATAGAATCAATGGCGAGGAAAAAGACAAGAAGGAAAGTTTTGGAAATTAAAGGACAAAAGAGTGGAATTGTATATAAAAACGAGAAGGGAATAAAAGGTGTAAGACCAAGAAAGAATTTAGCAGTACGGTCGAGACATCCTCCCATTCCTTAATATTTATTCTAAATCATTGATTTATTTATTACTTAGCGACAAATTCCTTAAAAGTGTACAAATTCAATTTATTAAATGCAAAACATTCTTCCCCTCGTTACAATATTTTAATTTTTACGGCAATAATATTCTTGGTAGTTGAGTTTGAAGGACATTTGTTTTATTTTAGATTAGTCGTTCACTTGATAAAAAAATAATCACCACTTTTATTTTGATAAAGCAAAAGAAAGAGATTAAAGTAAAGAAAACATGTTTCAAAAAGAAAGTGGGGAAAAGAAAAGAGAGGAAAATTTGAGCAAACATGTTGCTTTAATCTAATTAATTAATGTAACACGATTAGACCGAGCAGCACACGTCCAACAAAAGGAACAGTGGGAGAATAATGTCATTTATTTATGAAATTGATATATATATTTATGAAATTGATAT
>NC_133321.1:18561996-18620295 GCF_012295235.1 Primulina huaijiensis
TATATATACACACACATGAGAAGTAGGGATGTTCGTCAATCGGATCGGTTTTCTATTATTTATTTCATTTTTTTTCGATTTTAGAAATATATAATATAATATTTGAATCGTTTTCCTGGTTCAGTTTTCCAACAAAACAGTTAGGTTATTTATGTCTTGTTTATTCGATTTTGACAATTATTTAAGTTAGTAGTTAAAATATAACATATTATATTTTAATTAATTTTTTAGTAAAACTTTAAAATATAAAGTTTAAATAAATTAAATAAATAATAATTCAATTTCAGTCATCCCAACCAAAAAAATGTCGCTTGCGTTCGATCCTTGATAAGGGTGCTACGGCCTATCGTGATATAAAAAAAATCATATTTCTACTATCATGTATTAAAAAAAAAATTTAACATTATATGGAGAAACATATTCTTTAGCTCAAATTTCCAAGCCAAATTCATTATTTAAAATTCTTATCAGAGAAATTGCGTGAACCAAAATTGAACTGGTACACAAGATTGAGAGTAAATATCTTGTAAAGTACTCACCGATATTTATTTATGAGATAAGTCAACTATGCTCATATTTACAATAAAAAAATAATATTTTTTTGTATAAAAAGTAATATTTAACGGGTTATTCAAATAGAACATCTGTATCACAAATTTGACCTGTGAGACCATCTCACAGGAGTTTTCGTGCAAACGAGTAAGTCTCTTATGAGATGATCTCACACATCTTTATTCGTGAAAAATGTCAACATGTTCATATTTAAAATAAAAAGTAATATTTTTGACATAAAAATTAATATTTTTTCATGAGTGAATTTGTCTAAAAAATTGACCCGTCTCACGTGAGTTTTTATGCAAAATTCAAGCTCAATTGTTTTAATCTAGCTCGAGTTTTTACTAAATTTACCAGCTCACCCGACACAATTGTTTAAGAATCTTAATCAAATATATATAGAAGACAGATTAGACTCAAATCCCCCATGAATATGACTGTTACTTCATAATCTCCGTTTCTTAAAATCCTCTACTTAATCAAGTGTAGAGGTGATTCACAAAAAGTTTTTACAAGGCCCTCTTCTTTTGAGAGGTCGATCCAAAGAAATATAAAGTAAAGTGAAAGCAAAAGACAAAAACAAAAAAGTCAAGTTCGAAAAAGCAAGCTATGAATCAAGCTGTAGCCCACGGCTCACAGGTGGTGGCCGCCGGCAGCCCCAACTGGTACCGGAGCACAACGAATATGAGCACGCCACCGCGCCACCAACACCACTCTCTCTTGGCTGCGCCGCCCCCGCACAATTACTTTCCTCACCAGTTGAATGATGATATCCAAGAGTTTCCTGGGTCATGGAGCCAACTCCTCTTGTATATTTTCTTTACACAGATATATATATTTATTTTCTCTGTTTGATGCATGTACTCGGTTTCAGCGACTTCTATTTCAGATATTCATGCAATATTATACATCCTTTTTTATTTTCCTCAATTACACTTGGTGAATAAGAATCTCGGGTAAGGGCCAGCTAAAGTAAATTATACAGTTGCAAAAGAATAAAAATGAAATTTGAAACTCATTTGATTGCTATATTTCACATATATTTTCCTTACAGACATACTCAATGGATTCAGTATGGAGGAGTAGAGGTTATTTAATGTCCTTACTCGAAATGAAAAGGGTTTCAATTTAGTCATAAAAAAAATGTAAAGTTCACAACAAAAATACATGAAGTCTGCCCCTCTCTGCTAAAATCTTGGTTCTATATATAGTACTATCCAATTTATTCTTGTTTATTTTGAGGTGCAGAGGATCAGAACAGGTTGACGAAGAAGGTAGCAAGTCCTCAACATGTACGAAGCAGATGCAGGCAAAAACTATGGAGAAATATTACGAAGAACAAATGATCAATCAGATAATCTCGAACAACTACTCGTATTTTGCTGATTTAAAGCAAGATAAGAACTTGGAAAATTATGGCACTGGAAATTCAAAACCCTTTAATTTTTGGGCTCATCAGATGGTATCTGCATCTTCACCAAAGTCGTGTGTCACTACTGATTTGAGCGGGGAAATGTTGGATTTTTCTCACAAATCATCGGAATGGAAGATTGTTAATCGCCGTGATTATTCAGATCCTTCATCTGAGGTATGCTGGATGGTAATTAGGGTTTCTGAAATAATTGCATAGAATAAATTATCAGAAACCAAGTGTTGTAAGATCATTTCCAATGGCAAATCAAATTAGTTAAATTAATTATTAACCTGGTGATGAATTGGGCAAGATTTAGATTGCACAATTAATTATTTCAGTCAATATATATTAATACATGCACTTTTTAATTTTTTAATTAAGAAAACACTACAATGTTAACATAATATTTCAAACTTTGAGCCAGGAAAAAAATTAATAAAATAATTTCCCATTAATAATATACAGTCTTTTAAACCAAAAAAGATTGGTCTGACCAATTTGAATTCTTATCATGTCAACTTTTTTTGTGAAGTGCAACAGCACGGCAAGAGGTGGGGCAAACAAGAAAGCTAGGATTCAGCCTACCTCATCTCAGACTACATTCAAGGTAACTTGAGCCATTTGCTTCTATCTTTTTGTGTATTCAATCTTTTCTGATATTTTATGTTATTTTCTCAATAACAACATCATTAATAGCCTATTTTGTTTACTTGGCGTTTATTTATTTTTATTTGTTGAGCAAATTATTTATTATATTTCAATAAACAATTTTAGTAATTAATGTAAGATATTTGGAATATCCAATCGATGAAATTAATTATATAGAAGATTTTGAACAGACCTTTATCGAACCCCTAGTTGTTGCATGCTTGCTTTTGTTTGTGAATCCGGCCCACCCTTTTAAGTTTTGGATCACTACTATTGTCTTTCTTGATTGTCTTCTCAGCACACTTGCTTATTCTTTTGCAATAATTATCTTGTCCACACAAACACATTAAGAAAGATGACTAATATGCGTAAAATTAATGCACGTAAACTTAAAAAGAAGACATTTTCTCTTGCAATTCCTTTGTCACATATGCTTATTTATGAAGTTGATTCATCTTTGAAATTAAACAGGCGAGAAAAGAAACACAGAGGGACAAAATAACAGCCATTCACCAGCTTGTTTCGCCATTCGGCAAGGTAAAAATTATTGAATAAATTCTTAACAAAAAAAAAAAATTGATTGAATCCTTAAATTTTTTGACGTGGGTTTTGGCAACAAACCCGTTATCGAGACAGATGGCCGGCTTATACTCTATATATAGCAATGTGACTATATATGTTGCATAAACAGAAGATGGCATGCAAGGGAATATGATTTTGATTATTTTGTGAAAACCCCTTTTGCAGACTGACACAGCTTCTGTGTTGTTAGAAGCTATTGGATACATCAGATTCCTTCAGAGTCAGATTGAGGTGAACCCCTCCCCCCACCACCCCCTCTCTGTTACATTCTTTGCTAACGGCATGCGTATTCTACTATATATCATCTAACCTAGAGATGGCAAATGTGTGATATAGACATCGAATGTTGAAAAAATGGGAAAACGTGGGTGTGTTTATATTCTCCTAGAGGGGCTAAAACTATATTTTTTGCATAAAAAAATCGATACGTATTTGCGAGAAAATCAATTTTTGAGCTCCCCTGGGATACTCCCCTAGTTGAAAATGTTCGAGAACTTCGAGGTTTTAAAAATAAAAGGCCTTGAACCAATTTTTACTTCATTTCATGATTTAAATTGTTGAAAAATCATCTATTGAAGTGATTTATCAAAAACAAAGCAGCCTGCTTGCATGTAAGCAGGCCTGCTAAGAAGTAAGAATAAAAAATATGAATTACAAGTATTTCGTAACTCTACTGTAATATAATGAAATGGTCATGATTTAATAAATGTTGCGTTGATAATTTCTGAACACATTAGTTCTTCATTCCCATTTCATTTCAGGCCCTAAGCCAACCATATTTGGGCAGTGGATCAAGAAACCTGAGGAATCAACTTCCTGTAAGAAATTAGTCCTATATATAAATGCTTTTTCGTGATCATTTTATTTCTCTCCGTATGCATGGGTATTTTAATAAAAAGTACCTTGTTTCCTACAAATTTGGTTGCCGGATATATATTTAAACGATTTTTTAGTGAAATTTTCTATAGATTTTTCACAGATAATAAATCATTCTCACAGTTAATCTATCACGGATGAAAAACTAGTCGTCGTCTTGGGTTCATGTGTTGTTCGTTAATTTTTTTTTCTGCTCTTTGGTGTCTAAGCCAAACACAAGGATAATAGAGACGAAAAGTTCAATGTGCAACATGCATGAATAGTTGTAGTGTCCCATGTCCATGGTGGGAATTGGTAGTATATATCTTCTAATAATGAACATATGGAATAAATTTAATCGAATTATTACCTCTCTACTTTTGCAAAGCAGATGATATTTGTTAAGAGCATAGCATGCATGTGGATATCTGAGAAGAAAGTACAAGATAACATGTGCAAGTGATCAAATAATTCTTAATAATATTTTTTGCAGCTGGAATCTGATAAAAAGGAAGCAAACAAAGACTTGAGGAGCAGAGGATTGTGCCTTGTTCCAGTTTCTTGCACGTTCCATTTGGGAAGTGATAATGCTGCAGATTACTGGGCTCCATCTCCTTTTTCTGCAAATATTCGATAAATTGTTGTATAAATTATTATTTATTATAAGTTTATTTGAAAATGATGTAACATCATTAACAGTCAGCCTGCTGTAAAATCCTAGGCTGACTGCTTATGATGCTATATATACATTTTGTTCAAGTGCTATTTTATTCCAGCTGTGAGTTTAAAATTATATACTCACACACACATATATTAAAAAAAAAAAAAAAAATTCCCTTTGTTTGCATGAATTCCTATACATTAATAGCAAAAGCATATTGTTGGTTTTATTAATAAAAAAGTATTAAATAAATGGTAAAAATCATATTTATCAAACATAGAAAAAGCAGTTGTATTTTCAGGAAAAAATGTTAGTTATACAATAAAAAAATATTAAATAATTTCATTAATAGATTAAGAAGAATTTTAAGAAATACACTATGTGTTGCTTTTCGATATTCAACGTGAATGTGTATGAATGTTAATAGATTAGGGTGTTTTGAAATATATTTATATTTACCTTTTGATTAATCCTAAAATATCTTATAATGCCCAAATAATATAAAGTTCTATGTATGACCTAAAATGCAGTTGACAAAGTCTTGGTTGAAAATATTGGAGGATTTTTGAATTTTGAGCCACCTAATATTATTAATTCTTGGGCTTGTTAGAAGAGAGGTCCAGAAATGTGGTGTTTGAACGTATTTACGGTTTAAAATATTTGACTTGCATCGTTATCATCGGATGTAAATTTTATTAAAACGACAAACGTTTTTTATTCTAGAACGTTTTATATTTTGTAACGGTTTAAATGTGTATGTGTGTATGCAAGTTAAGCTCATACTAACATAAAATTAGTACCTTAATGTAAAATTCAATTGTCCAAAATTGATTTGGAATAAGTCCATAGCATGCATTTATTGACTTCTATTTACAAATCATCCGTGGTTTGGGTCACTCAATTGATTATAAAACGAGTTGTTGTTGCCTTGTCCGACTCACGTTAGTGGTATCTTTTGATTTGATTATTTTTTAGTCTGCAGTCTTCTATTTAAGAAAAAGAAGAAGAAGAATAATAATAATAAAAATATTTTTCATGACAAAAGTATTAATTAATATTATAAATGTGGAAATTGTTGATCAGACTGTCTCACAATAGACTTATTAATATATAAATTAATAATTAATTTCAATGACAACTAACCTACCGTCTCCAAATTTATTTTACTTTATTTTTTTAAACTATTATGTTCATATTTAAATTTAAATAGTATGTCTCTTTTGAGACGAGCCAACTCTGTACATACTTACAATAATAAGTAATATTTTAAACATAAAAAAAAATAATTTTATTGAGTTATCCAAATAGAAGATCCGTATAAAAAAATTAACTCCAAATCCATCAACAAATTTTTTTATGAAATTTAAATCATAACAAATATATGAATGTTTCTATTTCTTTTCTTTTTTTTGGGTCTAGATGTTTGATATTATTTGGTCTTATAATTAAAACTTAAGTAATAGATGTGTTACAAGTCAGTGACAAAATTATTTGATTTTGTACTCCAATTATCTGCATATGATCTAATTAATAAAATATTAGAAGATCCATAATTAACGATGTTTTCGAAATAATTATCATATCTTTAATCATCATCTTTAAAAAGTAGCCCAAATATTTGTATTATATACAAATATATTTTTATTTTATTATAGATGCCGTTAGGACAAGGGCGGACGCCAAAACTCTATCAAACCCATCTCAGAAATTTCATTTGGCGTCCAAATACACATTCGTATCTTCCCCTATATATTTGAGGTAAAATTCCAGTCCAGACCAAGCGACGCAACCTATCGGACTATATCGCAGACGAAGCTTTGAGATCATAGCAGCAGCCGTGAATCAATGGCATCTATTGCAGTCGGTGACGTCATCCCCGACGGAACACTGTCGTACTTCGACGAAGAGGATCATCTCCAGAGCGTGTCGATTCACTCCCTCGCCGTTGGTAAGAAGGTCATTATCTTCGCCGTTCCTGGTGCTTTCACCCCTACTTGCAGGTCATCCCTAGCGCCTGCCCTATGTATTTTGAGCTCCCCCCTTTCTTTTGTGGACTCTTTGTGATTTTGGAGCTAAATGGTTGCAGCATGAAGCATGTGCCTGGTTTCATTGAGAAATCAGATGAGCTGAAATCAAAGGGTGTTGACGAAATCCTGTGCGTCAGCGGTATGTTTAGTTCCCAGTTGTGTTTTAATTGTATTTTTTCTTCGATTTTTAGCCAGAATTGTGGTGTGTCGAAATTTACATCTAATTGATACAAGATTATGTTTTTTCCTAGTTAGGATTAGGATTTTTCTGTTATCGGTGGTTTAAATTCCGCAGGGATGGGCATCGAATTCGAAATTGTTTTTACGTTTTTATAAGCCTACTGCAAAAGAGGGGGCCTGGAGAGAAACCTTTTTGTCTGGTCTATTTTTCCTAACCTTTTTTCCTTGTATCAATGGCACCAATCGGCTGATTATCGGACACTCAATTGAGTACTTGAGACTGATCACATTATCGGACACTCAATTGAGTACTTGAGATTGATCAATGTAATATTTGATTTTTACCATTATATCACTTAAGGGATTATTTAGTTGAGGGCCGATTTACCCTTTTATTTATTTGTTTGCTTACTTGAAAGAAATGCTGATTGTCATTCGCTATTACAGGTCCTTTGAAATTTACTTGATATTGATGATCCCAAAATTCTTTGATTATAATAAAGCATCCTTAGTTCCTTTATGGTTGGTATATATATATTTATTTGTTTGAACGAACATGTTGAATTTGTCAGTGGTTGTCTTCAATCCAAATATGAACTCAAGAAGTTCATTTGTGTTTTCTGTAATAATCTCTTGAAATGTATCCCAAAGATAATGTCTTTTAAGTTTTAACCAAAAATTGCACTGTAGTGATCATTCCTCTAAAGCGGTTGTTAGAAACAGGTCAGAAAGATTGGTTCAATGAAAAGGTCATTATTTTTATTTTTGCAAGGATACAATGGTGATTCACACGTTGGTGAGTCAAAAAATAAAATCCGTTATACTGCCTACACGGTTGGCAGAATCACAAACATTTACGCTCAACGAGGAATGCAATTTTTTGTTGAAAAACCCAAAATTGTATATGTGGGAAGTGAACAGGGAAACATGTTGTGTTTGTTTTGGTTGCATAGATGTAATTGTCAGCACATATCATATGTTGAAATATTTAAACTTTCGAGTGTTACATTCTTTTAAAGTTTATAGTATTATGTATGTGCTAAATATCAGATTTGGATTTAAAATTATATGATTGAAATGGGGAAATATGAAAGTGAAGTGAAAATGAATTTTTGGCAAAGAATTTGAAAATAATTGTGACTTGGAAGTTTACCGTGCATCGTGACTCTTATTTACAGTGAACGACCCATTTGTCATGAAGGCATGGGCGAATACTTACCCCGACAACAAGCATGTCAAGTTTCTTGCTGATGGCTCCGGGAAATACACTACTTCTCTTGGCCTTGAACTCGACCTCTCCGAGAAAGGACTCGGAATCAGGTCAAGGAGATTTGCCCTATTGGTGGAGGACCTCAAAGTTACCATCGCTAATGTCGAGTCCGGTGGGGAATTCACCGTTTCTAGCGCTGAAGACATACTCAAGGCTCTGTAATTGCCTGCAACTCGCATGGATTTCCATTTTTTTCTTCCCCTGTATACCTCTAATATTCTCTTTGTTTCTAGACTTATCTTCTGTGGGATATTGGAGTACAATATACTTAGTAAATGAGAATTTTGCACATTTTGTGTTTTACTTGGCTCCAAAGTCATTTTTTTGTCTGTTTGTTGGTTATATTTTTTAGCCACTCCGACATTTGATTATCAATTTTGTTCATGCTATTATTAGTTGACGCCCAATTTTTGTCACATTTTTTTAAAAATATCATGTTTCGTGCCATTTTTTTTAGAAAATTTGAAGTAATTCCACCGAAGTGGCATAATTTGCTGAAAATTTCCAAGTCTCGAGCCTAACATATTTTTTTTTTGAGCTTTAAGCGGCGAAAGCAATTAAAAAATTAGCGAAGAAACTAGTGGTAGTGAAAAGAGTAATAGTTGCATAGTCTCTTTTAGTATCTATTAGATTTCCATTATTAATATTCAAACAACATTAATTTTTTGCATTATTTTCACCAACGGATACATATATATTATGACTTCATTGCTGACAATACCAAACTTGTCATGTCAGGTGGCAATATCAAACATTAAAATATTTTTAAGTAATAGCAAGGATCAAGTGTTTGAAATATATTAAAAATAACTATTATTTCCAAATTTTTAGATAAATTTACGATTCTAAGTTATTATAACATTTCTCTCATCACCACTTGTTCAAATGAAGCGTGATCAATTAATTTCTGAAGTCAAAGAATGCAACAAAAAAATTATGTACAATATATATTTATTTGACATACAATTTCAAGTTTACTTACTGTGAAATATTACATACTTCAGCCCACATTTTATAAAAAAAAACAAAAATAGTTTTCTTTTAAAAAAAAAAAAATTCAACCATGTTTTATCAAAACTTTTTACTCCAAATTGCTATGACTTAACAATGCAATTTGATGTCTCAGGTTTTTAATTTTACTTATGTTTATTTCAGATTATTATTAGTTGGTCTTCGAATCTTCAAAAATATAATAAATTTGTAGATCTTACCAAAATATATTGATCGTATTTTTATTTTTATAGATATCTCACGATGTTCGATCTTACCCCGACCGGGACCCTGAACCCCTATCCCACTTCGGGTGGTCAGGTGCCAGAGCCCTTCACGCTGACATGATCCCTTCGCCAAGAACTTCTCAGCTGGCCATAATCAGCACGTCCATGAGAATGCTCGTCAAATCTCGATAAAATCATGGTCATATTTACTCATTCGAATATAAATACATAAAATCCAGTTTAATTAGGAAAATAATCTCACAATCAGATATCGGATTAGTGTTAATATTCAAGCAAAATGAATAAAGTTCTCTTATCATAATACTGCCTACATAAAGTAATGTTTCTCATTTGCACATGTATATACCCATAATTGTCTCTAGTTGATTGATTTGCATATTTTTTTTTTTTCAATTACTACTTTTTTTTATCATATTTTCTTGATCTTTAACTTAAACTCGCCGAAAAACAACTCGAACTTCCCGGTAATTTTTGTTGGTTTTTGTTGAGTCAGTATTACATGAAGCATACCGACCCAACCTGACCACGTACGACCACAGATAGTAAGATTTGTGTGCTTATAGGATTAAACCCTAAGCAAATTCGGTACAATCAATTTCATATATATATATATATATTATAATATTCACGTTATTTAATTTTACAAAACAATACCGAATATAAATTAAGATGATTTGAATTTCATAAATGCCAAACAAGAAATAAAAAAGAACAAGACATTTAATACCAATGGACACCAAAGATCTGCCATAGCTGGAGACAAACATGGAATAAAAAGATGTCTACTGACTGTTCAATTCATTTCAACGTTAAACCCAAAGAGCACTCAGGGCCGTTCAAAAACAGGGCCCCTTTCTACATTTGAAAACAAAATCCCTCTTGGATTTTAAAATTTATTGAGCTGTTATTATTCAAAAAATGTCAGTCTCTCTCTTTCTCTCTGTCACACACACACTGCGCACACTGTCTCTTTGTTTTTTAATGTAATTTCTTGGAACTACAAAGTTTGCAATAGGGGGCCTCTCTTTCTATATCCATCTCTTTCTCTTGTCCCCTTCTTTTATTTAAAATATACTTCTCTTTGAGTCACTCTTTTTTCTTTCTGTCCATCTTTGCTTCAAGAATCCCTTCTTATTTAATTCTTGAAACTTAGTTTGCTCTGAAATTTGAGTTTTTGTAACGGAAGGGCTACATTGTGGAAGCTCAAGATTCAAGGAGAATGAGTGCCTCAAAGTTTATCAAATGTGTGACAGTGGGAGATGGGGCTGTGGGGAAGACTTGCATGCTCATATGTTACACTAGCAACAAGTTTCCTACTGTTAGTTTTTTCTTTCACTGTTTCCCAGCTTTTGTCTTTTTTTTTTTTGATTTTCTTGTTCTTCTTTCTGTAAAGATTTGATTTTTTTCGAAGCATTCGCTAGTTTGCCATTTTCGTAAATAAATTTTTTTTTAGCAATGGATTGTAGTTAATTAGTTTCTTAACTCTGCATCGTTTAAGCTGTGTTGGTCTTAATATGTTTAAGGTTATAATACCACGGCTTTTGTCTCAAATGCTGTTTCCTGTTACTTTTTTTGGGTTTGCTAATTTGTTTGTGGTGATTTTTTTTACTCTGTTCATTTCAGTACTATACCCTCTCTCACTCACGCACACTAATCTTAATCTTCCTTTTGTGACAGGATTATATTCCAACAGTGTTTGACAATTTTAGTGCTAATGTGGCTGTAGATGGCAGCATTGTCAACTTAGGGCTGTGGGATACTGCAGGTATTGTTTTCCCGTAGCAAATGCGAGATTCTAAGGAAATTATTTGTATAATTTGAATGTTTTGAATTTGTCCTGTTTTTAGTTTATTCCAAGTGTAATGATTTTATTTGTTTTTGGTTTCTTTACATTAAAGGTCAAGAGGATTATAGCAGGCTGAGGCCACTGAGTTATAGAGGTGCTGACATATTTGTGTTAGCTTTCTCTTTAATCAGTAAGGCCAGCTATGAAAATGTCCTCAAGAAGGTAAATGATTGTCACTGTTGTGAATTATTCGTCTTCACTTTTCTTGATTGATTGATGACATTTTGTTTTGATTCTCATTATAGTGGATGCCTGAACTTCGTCGATTCGCACCAAATGTTCCAATTGTCCTTGTTGGAACTAAGTTAGGTACGTCTTGAATTTACGATATGTAATGAAGGACCAAAGATCGTCGTTCTTGTAAACATTGTAACCGTTGATTACCTCATTACTAAAAAAAATTGTCGATAGTGATGTAGAGTCAAAGGTTAATTTTGGCTTCCCAGCATATAATCTGAACTTGGTGTTTGTTTCTACTACAGATCTTCGTGAAGACAGAGGATATCTAGCTGATCACATGGGATCTAATATCATTACAACTGCCCAAGTATGCCTTTTCTTGCTTTCTTCTTTTCTGTTTTTCTCGTTTCCCAATCGGCATTATAATTTCTAAGATGGTCAATTTGCAGGGGGAAGAACTGAGGAAGCAAATTGGTGCTGCGGCTTACATAGAATGCAGCTCAAAGACTCAGCAGGTTAGCTAACATTGCAAAAAAAAAAATTTGGGTTCTTTATTCATTGTACAAATAGTCAGATGGCCAAAAGATTTCTTGCTTGAAAGCTAATATTCTTGATGTGTTTGCCAGAATGTGAAAGCCGTATTTGATACCGCGATTAAGGTTGTGCTTCAACCTCCTCGGAGAAAGGAAATGCCAAGGAAGAGACGGCACAGGAATAGTGGTTGCTCGATTGTGTAAGCATCAGTTTCGATTTTCTGAATCAGAATTGTTAGTTTTGTGATATTTGGTTGTGTTACAGTAAAAATATTGCGTGTCTACACGAATACAGTCTCGTTCGACACTTCGACCAATTGTTCTTTCAATCTCCTGAACTGTTTCTCGTTTGTTTTCTGCAGAAGGGGTATCATCTGTTGTGGCTGTGATGCTTAGGAAAGTGGAGAAATTGCTTGCAACTTAATGCGCTCAAGCTTAAGTTGTTGCTGAAGGGGGGAAACCAGTTCTCTAGAAACCTCTGAACCTGTGTATGATGTTGGAATTCGAGCGATGTAATATTTAAGAAAATGTCGTATCGAGAGTAGAAAGATGCCTTGTGCGCTTTAATAGGCTGAAATCCAAGTCTTTTTTGTGAATGTCTAAGGTTAATGAATCATGGGTCGTACGATCAAAATCTAATATGATTTATTTCAGTTCGCTTTTAAATTTATTATATGTATATATGAATGTCAGTGGTTGTCTTCAATTATGATAATCAGTGTTGGCAGAGATCCATAAAGACGCCCCTTTCTAAAGTTGACCTATAATATATGACAAAAACTTGTGTGTTTTACGGATCGTATTTTGTGAGACGGGTCTCTTATTTGAGTTATACATGAAAAAGTATTATTTTTTATGTTAAGAGTATTACTTTTATTGTGAATATCGATAGGATTGACCAGTCTCACAGATAAAGATTCGTGAGAACGTCTCACAAGATACCTAATAATAATATAAAGATATCTATCTCTCTTAGTTTTGTTAAATATTATCAAATTAATAATATCTGGTCATGAAATCTTACATTTAATTCTATGATGTATTTAATTATTGATACATTATACACGGTCGTAAAATCTTCCATTTTATATAATAGCTCTCATTGTTTTTCAAATACTGTATTTTCATGATCCATAAACAATGGTCAGAAGATGGGCCAAATAGGGAATCTTGAATCAAGGACCATAACATCTTGTCCAGAAATTGATTTATTTGACTCCGTTCTTTGGATAACAGCCAAGAGTTGAATCGATGGTGGTAAAAGATCACGTGTATTTTCAAGTGGTTTAATGTAATCACATGAAAAATGACGTTTTTTTCCATCGATCAACCTAGGGGTTGGATCGAACTAACCAATGTCTGCTATAAATGAAAGATTCGGAGAGCAACAAGACTCGCAAAGATCTCAGAATAGTTTTTTTTTTTTGGGCTTTAAAGTATTAAATTTAGAACTTCACCAAATTTCTTAGCCGATGTTACAAACTTTTCTGCTTCTATCGTTCTCCCAAGGCAAAAAAGTCAAGTGTCACCTGGCAGATCATAGTCGATATCTTCAAGAAATTCCAATGCAGTTAAAGCAGTGGCCGGCTCACCAGTTAGCATAAGCACGAACTTTTTCAATGGTATATGATGATCAATAGCCAGAATAGGTTCACATTGGGAGGCCGCCCTTAAGTACTGACTGCTGAATGATATAGTCAAATCAATAGCTAACCACCAGCAGCCAGTCCACAGTTGCATCACAGAATTCCGGTAACTCGAGCATATAAAGCTAACAAAGTCTAGTCATCTTGTCTCTAGTTGTATCCCTTGGTCCAGACAGGAACCAGATATATTAGAGTCCCCAACACAAAGGAAATGAGAAATGTAATTGCGGCATAAGCATAAGACCTCCACACATGCTTGCTTTGTCTCATTGCATGAAATTCAGCAATGAAGGTTGAAACTGTACTCAGACAACCGAGTAGCCCAAATTGGATGCCTGTTGCTGCAGTGTTAAAGGTTGCGGTTTTTACCTGTGATGAAATGCATTGAGGTCCCATTGGTTATCGTGAAACTAAAAGTCATATTTCAAAGCATCCCATATAGTTTATAATTATATCATATTATGCTCATATTCCACTGTACTTGCATATAAATCAAGAATGAAAGGAGCATTTGTGTACAAACAAGATTGCGGTAGAGTATACTGGAAAGCAAGAGAACATCGAAATGGTTTGAAAGGATTCTTACCACTTTCTTGAGTGTGGCCAATGCGGCCATTATACAGGCTGCAAGAACATTTGCAGCAAGGGTCCCAAAGGGAATCCATTTTAATGTGCCGTTTTTACCTAGGCCACGACCATTGAAACGAGCTAACCACCACCTGATCCAGACACCAAAAGGTCCAACAATGCAAGCTAAGAACAGTTGAGCGTCACTACCACCTGAATCAAACTCTTTCTTCTCCAAACTTCCAAACACACCCCATAGCAGGCCTAAGATCAACACCAGTGTCATTGTAAATGTCCATAGACACTGAGACCTGTTAGAAGTACAAGCACTTATGCACGAAGAGATTCGAAAGAAGTGGTTAACATTTGTATATCTGCAAAGCCATCTGAACCCTTTGGCAGTCTCAATGCCGAAAGCAATTGAACCAGCTACGAGTAGCAAGCCTGTCAAGATTCAAGCACTGATATTTCTGATTTTCTGTTAATATTACCTGAAACAAGATGAAAAATTCCAGAATTTTTCCATCAAGAAACCCACTCTTTTACCTATAAGAATCCCAAGCACAGCAAAGACCCATTCACCATTGACACTAAGGTCAAGCATCTTTTGATTCCAACCACTAAATGTTGTTAAACTTCCTAGAAAGCCTGTTGTCAACCCAATTGCTAGTTGATCTGAAACTTTGGAAATACTTGCTTTGAATACAATACCAAACCAGCCCATCAAGAACGAACCAACCTGAAAAGGTGCTTATTACCAAGTAATCATCGAGAAAACAGACATAGACAACAGAAAGCATGCGCAATCAATTTAAATGATGGGCAAATATGACTAAAGAACATCTAAATGTTCCAGTTTCACTTCGTTTAGGTTATTCAACAGTTTTCAAGTTCCAAAAGTGAAAATATACAAATAAAAAAAGGCGCATTATAAGTTATGCTTTAAAAATTTCAAACTACAATATAATCGAGTATATTAAGAGAAGGCTACGATATTCTCTACAAGATGGTGAAATTAAAAATCAAGAGAATTATCATAAGTCCTTGGTATACAAACACAAAAATGATCGAACTGAGAGAAAGACAAAGAACGTACCATGTTTGAGGGAAGATCTGGGTACATGTAGCTCTGATCACTAGTAGCACCAACTACCTGCGGTCCAAAAAGTTTTTGAAGAGAGTATCTAGCTAGAACCTGCCCAAAAATATTATAAAAGAAAAGATAAGGTTTATGCAGCTAACATAACAGCTATTTAATCATTTTTTTCTATCTCCACTATTAATTCAGCATGGATGTTTTGTTCCCGAGAAACATACTGCTGAGGAAATGTATTAACACGGATCAGTTAGGTATGAACCAGACGTCATGTGTCCTGTCAACTATTCATGCGTCATGTTTCAATAGATGGTTGCTTATATTTCAAGTATATCGATAAAAATTTCACTGCAGAATCTCAAGATATAAAATTGGTTTATTACCTGCTACATTATATGATGAGACCAGAAACCTCTTTAAAAAATGACTGAACGCTTGGAATGAACATCAGCAATTTGCATGGACAGTAAGCTTTCTTACTGAAGACAAATGCTAGCAGTTTGGTTCTAGAGTGCCTCACCAATCACTTTTTGTCAAATGAGAGCATTGAATCCATATAATAAGGCCACGATTTCATATTAAAAAGAGACATTTTCTATAGTGAATATCAGTTATATAAATAAATTCAAATCTCAGAAAACCATTTGAAATCTTCTGCAAGGCTTGTCTTCGATCTCATTCAAGTCTGACAAAACTATTTCGACACATCCACTATGATATTACCTAGAAACTTAAATTAATATTGAAATAAATTTACAATTATTTTCATGTTTGACTTTAAACCATAATACTCAAATATTTTCCAGTTACGTGTTCCAAATATTGTGCTTCATTGATAGTATCTAGGGAATCAAAATTTAAGAAATTAGCATAATACCCCAAGAATTCCAAAGACAGCAAGAGATAGCAGACATGAGATGTACTCCAACAACCGAGGCAACGGTCTCTTGTCATCCTACAAAAATTCGGTGCAAAGGAAAAGCAGTGAATGAAAATTCTATTTGAAAGCTCAATCTATAAGCTAAATATTAAAAATATAGAGAGCTTCTTCCTAGTCCAACTGAACCATGAAGCAAAAAATAACGGAGAAGACAAATAAACTAACTTCGTATTTATCTTCAGATAGAATAAATGATTCCATCGAAAGTGGGGATACGATATCTAGAGCTAATGGAGATACGGGTGAAGAATAATTCAAACTAGTAGGGTCACGACATATGAACCCAGAAGGCTGCAAAAGTTTTTCCTCTTGAATAGGAACCACAGTTCCATTTTCTGACCCGATATCTAGAGATAAGCGATTCCTGTCACTTTCAATGCCTCTGTTGCTGTGAAATGCCCTATCACCAATATCCCCCACCTCTGATACTGCCTCACTGTCACTGTCCACATCTATCGAAGGATGAAAATGAAATGATTGACTCAATGACAAGCTCCTCGGAAAACTGACAGCTCTTATAAGATCAAAGGAAGCACTTCTTCTAGGCTCAAATTTAGGATTCTTTTGATCCATAATCCTTTCTTGTTCTACTGAAATAGAAAACTCGAGCAACAGAGCGAGGAAAAAATCATATAGGCTTGATTCTAGCAGAAAAAAACAGTCAATCTTATGGTAATATACTTGCAATATTAGATATCAGTAATCTATCACAAATGTTAGTCACAGACATTCAAAAAACAACATATAAGATGCAAACTGGTTCTACAAGGAAAATCATTATCAGATGATTCTGATGCCAGCAAACAAGACTAAACAAAGTTATAGGGACACGGACGAGCTCAATTTTTAGAAGAATTTATTCGACGTTCAAGTTAGTGGGGAAAAAGGGAAACATATAGAAAAGTACATAATTTTTTTCCACATTGGTCTTCAACTTTTCAAATTCACACAGTGATTATACAAAGACAATGATTATAACAACTTGATTGTTTCAGCTAATTCATTAAAAAAATAAGTTCGTACCACGAGAATCAAAATGCTACACGCCCAAAAAAACTAACGACCAAATAAAAGATTGTAAAAGAAACATTGGCATGTGAAGGACTATTGTGCCTGATGTTCAAGCAAATGAAAGATTACATTTAGAACCAATTTTTACTTGATAATTTTAAGAATCATATCAACAATATTAAATCACGGTTGACTATCTGTTGTCCATGCAATGTTGTCTGTACAATTATTCTAGATACATGCATATTGTTTCCAGAATGCACAAGGACAAAAATATAATTATAAATTATTCATATATTGGGACATTCGAGACAAAACACGCGAAGATGACAATGTCACACATCAAACAAGATTTTATGTCAAAGAATCAATAAGCATATCAAAAGGAGCAACAGCATCCACTAATTAAACAAATACCAAAGTGCCACTGATAGTTCTATCATCAAGTAGTATAAGTGGGATCATATCGAGCAACCGATAATACCTTTGACTCTTTGAGCAATAATAGGATCATAAATAAACCAACATACCAAAGAAAGTTAAAAGGGCCCCTCTGAATCACATAAAGAAATCTCACCAAACACAACCCAGGGCTTTTCAAGTATTAGTTAACATTTTTTCCATCGTAGTGTAAAATAATTTTCGTTACAGCGAATAAAAAAGGTTCGTTTTTGGAAACCCTTTTCATATTTATTTATTTTTAATAATAATGATAACAATAATAATAATAATAATAATTCAAATTACACGAGCCAATAGAAGCTTGGCGTTCAAGCAAACACAAGGGAATGAAAGAAGCTCGTACCTTGAAGGAAAATCGGCGAGATGGAATTCGAATAAAAACACGAAAATCACAACGATCAACACTCTGTGCCTCTCATTAAAAAAAAAACAGAGAGAAGAAGTAAGGTGTTTGATTCCGTTGGAGTTGCGGCTCTGGATCAACCAAGATTTGTGAACAGGAAACTCAAAATCTGAAGATTAATACGGATGCATAAACAAGCTCAACATACACCGTTGGTTCACCACCTTTTTTTGCTGTACCCGTGGAATTTGCGTACACATCTACGTCATGATAGAGACGTGAAAAAGTTGACTATCCTCGAATTCACAACGGCTTCCCATGCGTTTTAACTTGGAGGATTCAATCCAAAGTTACTATGTTTTTAATGATTTTTTCAAATAATAGATTTTTAATGTATTTGGTTTATATCGGCTTATAGATTTATGTGTATTCATATAGATTTTCTTTCAAACTTCTACTTTGTCTATGAATGTGAAGTTTTAAAAATCTATCCAAATTTTTGGGTTGAATCAAATATAATTTTTGATAATTTATATTTATTTTTTAAATATAATATAAAAAATATTTTTGATAATATATTTGGTTTATATCGGCTTATTGTTTTTTGAAAAATATTTATTACATGATATAATAAATATTTAGCTAAATTAATTTTGAGACCGGGCTTTAGCCAAATGGTCTCACTCAAACTGGCTCCCTTCTTGGGTTAAATCCCCTCCACAGCGTGCGTTGTAATAAAAAAAAGCTAAATTAATTTTAAACTGTAAGTTTAATACAATATAAAAATAAATAAGAAATAAAATTGAGACTGTGATTTGATTTTTATTTTTTTTCATGAATGAATGATGACATTGACATAACCATACTTTTGGGCCGTCAGTAATTGGGCCAGATTCGTGATGTGTTTGGGCCCGTAACGATCTAAGATTGAATCTCTTCTTTTTCACAAAATCACATATCACATTGAACCGGTGAGCAGAATGGAGGATTCCCCCCCTCAATCGAAGAGCTGGAGCATTCACACCAGGCGTGAAATCACCTCTAAGTACGAGATATTGGAGCGCGTGGGATCCGGTGCATATTCCGACGTCTACAAAGCCCGCCGCCGTTCTGATTCAATCACCGTCGCACTCAAGGAAGTGCATGATTACCAGTCCGCTTTTCGCGAGATAGAGGCTCTTCAGACACTCCAGAATTGCCCCAATATAGTCGTTTTGCAAGAATACTTCTGGAGCGACGACGAAGATGCGGTTTTGGTGCTCGAGTATTTACCCACTGATTTGGGGGCCGTGATTAAGGCCGCAAAGAAGGAGTGGGAGGGTGGGATCGGTGTCGGGGAGGTGAAGCGATGGATGGTTCAGATTCTACAAGGAGTCGACGCGTGTCACCGCAATTGTGTTGTTCACAGGGATCTGAAGCCTTCTAATTTGTTGATTTCTGATGAGGGGGTTCTCAAGATTGCGGATTTTGGTCAGGTATGATCAATGTTGCTCCTCTTTTCTCCTTTCTTCTTTTTCCTTTTGTTGGGTCCGTGCCTTTTGTGGATTTTGCTGACACTGTTGTGTCTTGTATGTGTTAATATTCTCAGTCGCAAAATTTTCAGGTGTACTGTTTTTGGTTCCTAGAATTATGTTTATTGATATTTCTATTTGAGAAGTATGTGGCCGTATTTTTTACCTTTTCATTTGTGCAAGAGCTTGACATATAGGTAGATAGACTGGCTTTTAGGCCATAATACATATTTTTTATCTTTACGTAATTTAATAGAACGTCTATCTGAGAAATTTGTCTGGAGCCATGTGAATAAGCTCAAGCCACAATCGTTAATGAGAAGCTTCCTTGGGGAGAATGAGATAGGTTTGTTCTCATAATCTCATGTTTTTGACGAAGTATGACCAGTGAATCTGCTAGAGAGACGGTAAAGAAATTGGCATGTATTTAAAAATTCAATCTTTAGTATGCTTAGAATCAAGTAGGGTTTCTGTTTTAGCGATTTTTCTTTTGTGAGGCTACACGGGAGTTCTGTCAAAATATATGGCACAATTCCTGCACCTCTTTTTCCTAGTCGTCATTTTCGGGTCTAATGGTTGAATCTCTTTCAAATCAGGAATCAGTTGTTTAGAATTGTTGTATATGTCGTATAAAATTCTGTTGGCTTGTGGTTAGTTGTTGTGACTAGCATGTTCGGTGACTTTCAAATTTTAGGACTAGGTGTATGGTGTATACCCTGGCTTCGGATATATCATACATGTTCAGGGTATAAAATATTGTTGTGAAGTTTACCTAATCGAATACATAGCCTTACTTTTAAATATACGTTCTGGATTTTGAAACATTATCCAGAAGTGCGTAATTGAAGGCATGGCTGGCAGAGTGGCCCTTTATACTTTTACATTCTCGATTTTTGTTTGACAGAAATATCAGAAGTACCATGTTCTCGAGCTTCTGCTCTATCTGTGGATTCATTTTGTCGATGATACTTAAATTCCTCGGGTACTATTTCATCTTTTTTTATCTCTGCACAGGCGAGGATACTTCTTGCTCCTGGATTTGCTGCTGACGATGGGCATATTCAATCTCACGAGCAGCCACAATCATTTCAAGAAACTGTATCTCAAACAACAGAAGTTGTTCCTGTACCAGGTGGTCAGTTGGTACATGAGCGTAAAGCAGTGAATGTTGAAGAATGTGATGCGGAGCCAGATGAGATAAGAGTTAAACACGCTCCAGGTGATATTGATAAAGACAGTGTGTCCCATGATGGAGCTGCTTCTTGTCTTGCCACATGCGCCACCAGTGATATTGAAGATCCTTCCCAGTATTCTTATTCTTACGAAGCCGAGGATGGTGGCGAGGATTGGAATGGCTCCCTTACATCTTGTGTTGGAACTCGGTGGTTTAGAGCACCCGAGCTACTTTATGGATCAACAAATTATGGGCTAGAGATTGATCTCTGGTCCGTTGGATGTATTTTTTCAGAGCTTTTGACTTTGGAACCACTTTTTCCAGGAAGTTCTGATATGGACCAGCTGGGTAAAATTTTTAGTGTTTTAGGCAACATATCGGAAGAAGTTTGGCCTGGTTGTGGGGAACTTCCTGATTACAAAATAATTTCATTTGGGAAAGTAGAGAAGCCGATTGGTCTTGAATCTTCGATGCGTAGTCGATCTCCTGATGAAATTCTTCTGGTCAAAAAGCTGTTGTGTTTTGATCCTCTAAGCAGAGCAACTGCCATGGAATTACTTCATGACAGTTATCTAAATGAAGAACCTTTACCTGTGCCATTGTCTGATTTAAGGATCCCTTTGAAACAAGGGAATCAGGATGAGGACTTGTTAGTTGAGTGGAACGACTTCAAGGATTTTGATTCAGATTCAGATTTTGATGATTTTGGCTCCTCAACGTTTATCACTACTGACAATGGCTTCTCAATTCGGTTTTCTTGAGCCGAGTGTCAATGGCTTATCTTGAGTTTGTAGTAAGTTTCTGATGCTTGAGCATTCTGGATCCAATAAATTATAACATTGCATACATGCCTCAGTTTTGTATTATTTCGTACATTTGACCATGAGGGTGTAAGTGTTAGATAATTACAAATTTGAAAAAGGAGTTGAGAGGTGAAGGTTGATGATGATAGTACTCCATCTTGTATAATGTATAACGTAAATTACAAGTTGATGTCCTACCTCGCTCCCCTCCATTCTATTCGATTCCTCGCTCTTTGCGAAACAAATTAATGTGTGGAACGGTTCGTTGGCCCGGCCCACCCGACAATTGATGAAGAATACGGGGCAATTATCTAGTCACCATCAGGCATTTAACGAGGTAAACTTTGTGATATGATCAAGTGGAAGAATTAAGTTGCTTCTCTTCAATAGTATTCTTGCATATATATATATATTTGTGTGTGTGTGTGTGTGTGTGTGTGTGTGTGTGTGTGTGTGTACTTTATATAAAAAAAATAACGTGACAATACTTTATATTTATGTTAAAAAACTCAATCAAATTAATATATCCTTAATCAAATATATTTTATTTTTCAATCGTGTTACTTCTTTCCTTCTCCTTTTCCATTTCTTTCTTTTTACCACGATCACGAGTCCACATTAATATCCTTTTTAAAAATATGAACAATGCATTATTACATAAAGTCTTGTTACGTACATATACATCTTATAAACATCCAAAATTTTATTTATTTTCAATCAGGTTCCACATACATTCCCACTCTCAATCGAACTTTTAACCATGATCGTACCGTCATCCATCGAGCAGTCTTAATGCGTTGGAGCACATTTCCACTGATCCAGCGGCGCATGCGAGTAGTTCAGCGGGCGGGCGCATGAGAGTAGAAACTAGCTGCGTTCATCTTCAGCGGGCGGGCGCATGCGAGTAGAAGCTAGCTGTGTTCGGTAGTAAGATGAACTGCAATTGGTGACTTTTGAATCAACCTTTACCGACCACATCCTATCTTGGTATCAAATGTCTTATTATTGTAAGGTTCTCACAAAACCCACCAGAGACACCACATCCTAAAAAGTTGTAAAAATATTCCTAATTAAAAGAGGTCTGGTGGAAATTTCATACTATATATAAAGTTGCAACTAATATCAGTTGAAACATCAAAGTCTCGAGCGATGGACATCTATTCCACATTACCACACACGTATACTCTCTAGAGCAAAAACAAGGAGAAAATTGATAAAATCAGTGAAGAAAGTTCACCTGAATTATCTTCCATGTCACCAGATATCGCCGCTCTCGGACTCAAGCAAGTTTCCCAGGAATTAAAACTACTTCAATCAAGACTGTCACAAAAATTGAATTCCATAACCTTACAAATACAGACTCTCTTACTCCAAATCAGATCCTAGCTTTCTGTATACTCACGCCGTTAAAATTCAACCCAAACACATCAAAACTGTTGAGAAAGCAAGGTCACTGCTTGGTCCTCGATCTTCAAGATGAATCTTGTGCATTATGCAAAGCGGTTCTAGAATCCAGTTATCATCTATTTTTGTCCTGCTGCATTTCGAAGAACATTTGGGATGAAGTTCGAAACTGGTTGGATATGAAGAAACAAATGGGATCAGCAGCTGCTGTTATTAGAGCCTTTCGAGGGGCATACCGTGGGATTCGGTCCTTAACAAAATGAGATGTATGGCTCTCGCAGGTACGGTTTATCATGTTTGGAATGCTAGGAACATAGTAATGTTCGAAAGTGAAAAGTCGGATGTTGTTACTATAATAAAGAAAATCAAGATTCTCAAATTTCGGTGCATCCCAAATGCGGTTACTGTAATAAATATATAATAATTAGTCAAGTTAATTAGACTATGACTATGTGGTTAATGTATTATATGTGTTGCAATAGGTTAGTTTAGATTTGACATTGTTTGTTGGATTTTACATGGGAATGTCCGGTATACTTTACTTATACCCTATTTTTACCTTATTTAATAGAAGCAATTTCATTATAATTAAAAAAAAAAAAAAAAAAGAGCACTCCAAATTTTTTCAAATTTTGATTTTTTGGGTAAATAAGTAATTATAATATTAGACGTTTAATAAAATATCAAAATACTTGAAATATTTGTAAAATAAGTTTGATGGTGTATAGTGAATTGTAATGAATGCAAAAAATAATTTTGAATTAGACGAAAAAAATTTTAGAGCACAAGCTTAGTGAAGTTGAATTAAACTGAGTAGAAACGTAAACAAAATTAAGGAATAAGAAACAAAAAATATCAAAAATTTTAATGAATACAAAATGAGATTAAAATTTCAATGATTTATTTTGCTAATAAAATCAAAAAGACATATAATTTAATAGTTGGTCTCATGTGAAACGATCGACCGATTTATATTTACAATAAAAAATAATATCTTTGATATAATAAATAATATTTTTCATTGA
Source organism: Primulina huaijiensis (assembly GCF_012295235.1). NCBI lineage: Eukaryota > Viridiplantae > Streptophyta > Magnoliopsida > Lamiales > Gesneriaceae > Primulina > Primulina huaijiensis. Next base: position 18,585,968 of record NC_133321.1, read on the forward strand.
TCGAATCGAATCGAAGATTTGTATCATTAAATTGACTAGTATAATGGAACCACAAATGTAATTTAATTTGATGAATGTAAACTGAGATTCTAATTTCAATGTAGAAATCGTTGAAAATTAATATTTAAAATTTGTATGTTGAATATTTGAATGTTGAAAATAAGAGTTGTAAATATTGAAAATTAGTGTGTGATGATGTAGGTAATGATGATTTTATTTTTGGATTATTTGTAAAGATTTTCTATAAATAGATATCTCATTTGTGAAGAAAATCACAATTGAGTTGAGAGAAAAATATTATAAAGTGTGTAGTGTGATGATTTTGAGAGTTTAAGATTTTTACTTTTTACCATAAATTTTTACTTTTTCACAACACGTTATCAGCACGAAGCTCTAAAAGTCCTCCATACTTTTCCAAGCTCCAAAACAGAAGAAAAATATAACAAAAGTAATAATATTTATTTTATTGTTTATTTATTTATTGTCTATATACTTAATATATAATATAATGTTATAATAAAATAAATTTTTCAAAAACTTGTTATAAATCCTGGGAGGATGTTAAGACGACATCCCACACTCCCGGTAAGGGATACGACAAGTATAAAAGCCTATAAGGTTTTTAAACAAAATATCTTATGACACCTTATTACAATAATGTGATATGATATACATAATTATTTAAAACATGGCTAATATTATATACACCATATTATTATCATAAAATTATACAAATACATACATTTATTTTTTGAACACCAACGGTCATAAACGGTAACAAAACGGCTAGTTTTTGCCCTATAAATATGATCTCACAAACACATTCAATCACTCCAACTTTCTCTTCTTCTCTAAAAATTATTCTTCATCAAATTTTCGAAGAAAAAAGAAGATGGCTTTTTCAAAGTTATTTTTAATTATTTTGGTTATCATACTCACGAGTCTTGTATTTATCGAAGAATATCCTCCTCGTGTGTTTTCTTTATTTTTACGAATGCTTGTATTTGTTGTTTATCCATTACTTTGTATTGTAATATTCATTAACTAATAAAATGCATCGTAATTTTTTTAGTACAACCATGTCAAACTTGGCAAAGCTCGAATTCATTGCTCTTGATATTACGGGGAAAAATTATATGCCATGGACTCTCGATGTAGAAATGCATCTTGAGTCATTAGGTCTAAAGGAGACCATAAAAGAAAATGGCATATGCACATCACAAGAAAGGCAAGAGCCATGATATTTTTGCGTCGACATCTCGACGAGGGATTAAAATGTGAATATCTGATTGAAAAAGATCACATGGCTTTGTGAAAAGGATTAAAAGAAATATTTGAACATATAAGGGAAGTTATACTGCCGACCGCCCGTGATGAATGGAATATGTTGAGATTCCAAGATTTTAAGAAAGTAAGTGATTACAATTCGGCGATGTATCGAATAATCTCGCAATTAAAATTTTGTGGACATGAGGTGACAGAATCAAAAATGCTGGAAAAAACATTTTCCACGTTTCATGCATCAAATATAACTCTACAGCAAAAATATAGAGTGCGTGGATTTGCGAGATATTCTGACCTCATCACCTGTCTTCTCGTGGCGGAAAAGAATAATGAGCTGTTAATGAGAAATCATCAGGCACGACCCACTAGTTCAACGGCATTTCCTGAAGTAAATGTCGTAAGCAAAAATGAATTTAAACCTGGAAACCAAAATCAAATTTATAAACAAGATTTTGGTCGAGGACAAAATCGAGGTCGTGGACGTGGACGTGGAAGTAGTCGTGGTCGTGGACGTGGCCGTGGTTTTGAAAATAATCGAGATAGTTATTTCTATAACTCATCTCAAAATAACGTCCCAAACCATCCACAGAAAAGGCATCAAGAAAACATGAGTGTTAATGAAAATCACTCGAAAAGATTTGAAAGTTCTTGTTTCAGATGCGGTACTCCAGGACATTGGTCTCGTATTTGTCGAGCCCCTGAGCATCTTTGCAAACTTTATAAAGAATCGATAAAGGGGAAAGAAAAGGAGACCAACTTCACTGAGCGAAGTGACCGTTTGAGTGATTCAACTCATTTTGATGCTGCTGATTTTATGAATGATTTCTCTGGAAATGATCAATATGTTGGTGGGATAGAAATGAACAATATTGATGCTGCAGATTTTCTCAATGATTTCTCTGAAAATGAACAATATAGTGGTAGAATATAAATGTACAATAATTTATTTTTCATGTATTTATATGATAATGTTTTATTGTACAATTATGATATGTGTTATATTTAAATATGTATTGTCATTAATTTTTTTTCATTGCATATTTTTTGAAGTTCAAATATGGAAAATGCTATGAGCAAAGCTGAAGTTTGCATACCCGATAGTGGTACAACGCACACTATCCTCCGAGATAAAAGATATTTCTTGGAACTAAAACCAACAAAAACAACGGTGAATACAATATCAGGTCCTGTAGACTTGATTAAAGGATGTGGTAAAGCACAATTTTTGTTACCTAATGGTACAAAATTTTTGATCAATGATGCTTTATATTCACCACAATCGAAAAGAAATTTGTTGAGTTTTAATGATATATATTCCCATGGGTATGATACTCAAACAATGAATGAAGGGAATGAGAAATATATGTGTCTTACCACATATAAATCAGGAAAGAAATATGTGATTGAAAAACTACCAATGCTCCCTACTGGATTGCATTATACACATATACGTCCCATTGAATCAAACATGGTAATTGATAATTCTTCAATATTAACCAATTGGCATGATCGATTAGGACATCCTGGTTCAACAATGATGCGAAGAATTATAGAAAATACACATGGTCATCCATTGAAAGACCAGAAGATCTTTCAGAATAATAAGTTTCAATGTAAAGCATGTTCTCTTGGAAAACTTATTATAAGACCATCACCAGCCAAAATCCAAACTGAATCACCAATGTTTCTTGAACGTATTCAGGGTGATATTTGTGGACCAATCCATCCACCATGTGGACCATTCAGATACTTTATGGTATTGATTGATGCCTCCAGCAGATGGTCACATGTATGTTTATTGTCAACTCGAAATGTTGCATTTGCAAGATTACTTGCTCAAATAATAAAATTGAGGAATCAATTTCCCGATTATACAATCAAGAAAATTAGACTTGATAATGCTGGTGAATTTACTTCCCAGACTTTCAATGATTATTGTATGTCTATGGGAATCATTGTTGAGCATCCTGTTGCTCATGTACATACTCAAAATGGATTGGCTGAATCATTGATTAAACGTCTGCAAATGATTGCTAGACCAATGATTATGAAAACAAAGCTCCCTATTTCTATATGGGGACATGCAATTTTACATGCTGCTTCATTAATTCGCATCAGACCAAGTGCATATCATAAATACTCCCCATTGCAGCTTGCATTTGGTAAAGAACCAGACATTTCTCATCTGAGAATTTTTGGATGTATGGTGTATGTGCCTATTGCACCACCTCAACGAAAGAAAATGGGACCTCAAAGAAAGATTGGAATTTATATTGGTTATGATAGTCCATCGATCATTCGATATCTTGAACCACAGACAGGCGACGTGTTCACAGCACGTTTTGCTGATTGTCATTTTAATGAGGAAATCTTCCCAATGTTAGGGGGAGAACAGAAACATACCGAAAAAGAAATTACATGGTATGTATCATCATTGTTACATCTGGATCCAAGAACACAACAATGTGAAAAAGATGTACAGCAAATTGTGCACTTGCAAAGAATAGCAAATCAAATACCAGATGCATTTACAGATAAAAAGGGGGTAACTAAATCATATATACATGCTGTAAATGCTCCTGCTCGAATTGAAATTCCAAAGAAACAAATTGAACAAAGTCATGATGTCGTAAAACGCCTGAAGCGTGGAAGACCAGTCGGTTCCAAGGATAAAAATCCTCGAAAAAGAAAATTCATAGAGAAACACAATGATCACAAAATAGAGAATGATGTTCCTGAAGAAACATATGATGATCACAAAATAGAGAATGTTGTTCCTGAAGAAACACATGATGATGAAAATGTTCTGTTAGAACCACAAACTGACGAGAATCATAAAATCTCTATCAATTATATTAATACTGGAAAAATATGGAACCGAAAAGATATAGAAGAAATTGATGATATATTTTCTTATAATGTGGCAATCGAAATCATAAATGATAATGAAGATCATGAACCAAAATCTTTTGGTGAATGTAAATATCGGCAGGATTGGATAAAATGGAAAGATGTCATCCAGGTTGAATTGGATTCGCTAAATAAACATAATGTTTTTGGACCTATAGTCCTTACACCTAAAGGTGTAAAACCTGTTGGATACAAATGAGTTTTTATTCGAAAGCGAAATGAGAAAAATGAAATAGTAAGATATAAAGCTTGACTTGTTGCACAAGGTTTTTCTCAAAGGCCTGGAATTGATTATGAAGAAACGTATGCTCCCGTGATGGATGCAATTACGTTTCGGTATTTGATTAGCTTGGCAGTATCTGACAATTTAGAAATGCGTATTATGGATGTTGTTACAGCTTACTTATATGGATCACTTGATAGTAATATATATATATGAAAATCCATGAAAGATTTAAGATGCCTGAAGTACAAAGTTCAAAACCCAGAGAATGTTATTCTGTGAAATTACAAAGATCACTATATGGGTTAAAGCAATCCGGCCGAATGTGGTATAATCGGCTAAGTGATCACTTGATGAAAAAGGGATATGTAAATAATTCAATATGCCCTTGTGTTTTCATTAAGAAAACAACATCCGGTTGCGAAATTATTGCTGTATATGTTGATGATTTAAACATCATTGGAACAAATAATGAAATTCATGAAGTTGTGTCATATTTGAAGGAAGAATTTGAAATGAAGGATCTTGGAAAAACCAAGTATTGTCTGGGTTTACAAATTGAACAAAAAGAATGTGTAATATTTGTTCACCAGAAAAATTATACAGAAAAGATCCTTAAACGTATTAATATGGATAAATCAAATCTTTTAAGTACTGCAATGGTTGTTAGATCATTAAACATAGAAAAAGATCCATTCCGTCCATGTTAAGATGATGAAGATATTCTTGGTTCAGAAGTACCATATCTAAGTGCTATCGGTGTCTTTATGTATCTTACAAATTGTACAAGGCCTGATATATCTTTTGCCGTAAATTTATTGGCAAGATTTAGCACATATCCAACAAAGAGACACTGGAACGGAATTAAACATATATTCCGTTATCTACGAGGAACGACAGACTTGGGACTTTTGTATTCAAAAGATGCTAATCCAAGTATAATTGGTTATGCCGATGCTGGATACTTATCTGATCCACACAAGGCACGTTCTCAAACTGGATATGTATTTACTCGTGGAGGCACTGCAATTTCTTGGCGTTCACAGAAACAAACACTTGTAACAACTTCATCAAATCATGCCGAGATTATTGCACTACATGAAGCAAGCCGTGAATGTGTGTGGTTAAAATCAATGACTCAACATATCCAAATCTCATGCGGATTATCATTCGACGAGAAGCCTGTGATACTATATGAAGATAATGCTGCATGTGTTGCTCAAATGAAAGAAGGATACATAAAAAACGACAGAACTAAACATATTCCTCCTAAGTTCTTCGCATTCACCAAAGAGCTTGAGAAGAATAAATGTATTGATGTTCGTCACATTCAATCAAGTGAAAACTCATCAGATCTCTTCACAAAGGCACTTCCTACGACAATATTCAGAAAGCACATATATAATATTGGGATGCGCAATCTACGAAATTTGTGAAGAATTGTTCGTATCAACATGAGGGAGAGTTTACGTGACTACACTCTTTTTCCCTTACTATGGTTTTTATCCCAATGGGTTTTTCCTAGTAAGGTTTTTAACGAGACAGTACAAAAACACGTAATGAAGACATTATCATATCATGATCATCATCACAAGGGGGAGTGTTGAAAATTAATATTTAAAATTTGTATGTTGAATATTTGAATGTTGAAAATAAGAGTTGTAAATATTGAAAATTAGTGTGTGATGATGTAGGTAATGATGATTTTATTTTTGGATTATTTGTAAAGATTTTCTATAAATAGATTTTTCATTTGTGAAGAAAATCACAATTGAGTTGAGAGAAAAATATTATAAAGTATGTAGTGTGATAATTTTAAGAGTTTAAGATTTTTACTTTTTACCGTAAATTTTTACTTTTTCACAACAGAAATAATATTTATAAACAAATATATTTTAAATATTCTGATTTTACGTATTTCAGAAAATTAGTCTCTCTTTCATGACAACCAAACAAGGCATTAGGGGTCTGCATACACTGACCTTGTTTTGGTCGACACGTTGCTTGTATTTTGATTTTATACTACGCGGACGCAAAACCTAGAGGGAGATGGGTTCCCGGGTAAAGGACCAAACGACGCCGCACCAGCCACAGTTGAGCAGCCTCGTCGTACGTTCCGTCGGCAGCGAAGGCGGCGTTGGAGTCGGTGGTGCTGGGAGCGATTACGAGCCTGGAGAGGTTCGTCGCGACCTGCCTCGAAACTCTCGTTCTGGTTATCGTGGTTCGCCTCTATCCTTTACGTTGTGACTTATTTGTGGGAAGATTTTAACATTTACTGTTTTATTTCTTGGATTATCTCAAGGAGCCTAACCTTTGTGATTTTTATCTGTTTTTCCTCTTCGATAGTTTGGGATTTTTGCATTTAACGTCGATCAACTAGTTCATCCTTGTGTATTGGATCTAAGACTATTTGTCTTAGTTGAACCATATCTATTATTATCTTTTAAAATTGTTAAACTATTGAAATCTGGGGGGAAAGCAAGAGAAAGAAGATTACCTTTTGGGCTTCCTCCAAGGGACTAAGAAAAATACCGAGACGTAGGAATCCTTCTTGATCACGCAATGGATACGAAAATTTAACCCAGTATCTTGAATCCAATTCTTCATATGTCTAGGATAAGTTATTGATTGACCCAGTCTAAGATAGCGCCAAGTCCTTCAACCCTAATAAACCACTATGTCAATTGGAAGGAGAAGTTTCTAATGCGGCTAGTGATATTTATATCACAAATGGTATTTAACTTACATGGTTTTTTGTGTCCTCGTGCCTATGGCAGCTTTCATTTTATATGTATATTACACAGTTATGATAGGCACAAGGTGAACACATTCCTCAGAGCCAGGACTCAAAGCAAGATTTATACTTCATTGAAGCAAGGTGCATTAATTCTTAATATCTGACACTTAGAAAAGAGCCAATGTATACTTTGATGTATTTTGAATTTGAGGTAGTTTTTCATTCTTGTCCTGAAGCTCCATGTTTTAATATGCTGGATAATAATTGCTTTTTGGAAAATACAAACTGCAGCCTCAATCTATTAACTTCAATCTTTTCATTGATATGAGGTCTTTTTCAGGTGAGTGTCAGGGTCATTAACTCATTATTAAGATATCAGATTTTAATATTTTCAATCTCCCTATAACTCCAACTAAAGTATTTTGTTTTAATAGATTCTAGTTAAAGAAATTGAATTGCCTTTAGTTAACCTTCCTGTCATACAGCCTTGATGTAATTTAGCTGTGGTTGCTTGGTATCCCCTGATTATTAATAATCTTTCGTTAAGATTTCTTGCATGATTTGAGATATATTTAATTTTTCCTTGACTCAAAAACAAAGATCAAGAATAGCTCCTTTTGAAGATTATTTTTGATAAGTTAGCAAATGAGGTTTGATGTCATGGTACCAAATACATTCAGTTCTGTATTACTTATTTGGGAAAGATAAGTTTTCTGTAAGTTTTGAAATAGATAGGAATTACTTGATATGATACTTTGGTATTACTGATTCACATGTTATTGATGACGTGAGACCTTTTCCACAGCTGGTTTTATCCTTCTATTCATGCTCTTATTACGAACATCTTCCATAGTACTTTGATTGCTCATTGCCTTGGGCTGACATTTTCTTAATGTGATTGACTGGTGTTTATAATACTGTGGCACAGCTTTAAACACTCTACCACTGCCTTGTGTACTATTTCAAGAATTTTCACTTTTGAAATGTTGACTGGCGAATGAGTTCTTCCATGGTTCTCTACAGCTGTGAATATTGCCATGCCGGAATTTGGGTTATGGTGAAAGGCATTTTCGGCGCAAGTGAAATGTTGGAATATGGTTTGGTTTTTTAATGTTTAGGGTGGTTCATATACGTGCCTGGGTAGATATATATGACTTTTAACTATTGGCATCAAATCAATGTGCCATCATGGTTATGTCCTGTTTTGAAGTTTGGATGGTTGTGATGTACGTGCTCGGGCTCGTTTTTCGATCAAGTGAGATGTTGATCTTCCGCAATGGAACTCATTTAGAGAGGGTTTTAGGTGCAATACTGCCATGACTTGTTAATGTAGACTGTCTGGGGAGATGTGCTGCATGGTGTTAGGATTCATGGTTAACATAACAGTGCGTTTGAAAGTTGGGCTGCTGTACATCGGGGGACTCTGTTGCTTATGAGGGCTAGGGGATGAAATTGCACAGCAAAGCAGGAGTGAGTCCCTAAGTTCTGATTTCACTGCTTTGAACTATGGATGGGTGGTACTTGGTGGATTCTGTTTAGCATTTGGCTAGTAAATTGTGGTGGGATGTTGTTCATCTGATTGATTTATGGTCTTGATCATGCATTCCGTAATTGTTTTTAACTTTGTTTCTCTGGAATAAGATATCTGGAAGGTTTTCAGAGGTGGTGTTGGGATGTGCACCGGGAGGTTTCTGTATGCACATGGAAGCATAAAAGGAATTTGTGTTTGTATTGGATAGAGCATCACCTAAGTACCAGATAAGTTATTATTAATGGACGGGGCCATTGTCTGATGTGTAGTGGTTGACAATGTAGTGGTTACCATCCAATTTTAGTAATTAGTCCATTCGTTCTCAAAGATCTGATACTTGTCTTCTGAGGTGTGGTTAAGTCCATGTCAAGTTTCTTGTATTTTTCAGTTTTCTTTACTTGTCTATCATCCATAGAGTTGAGAAGGTTTATCAAGGGCAGTTTTACACTTCTGTTCCCTACTGTCTTATTTCATTCTGACAAGCAGATGCTTCAACAAAGGAGACTGCTTGTTGACGCGATTGAAATTTGTGTTTGGTATATCCGGGGTTGCCAAAATTGGCTTGCATTGGACACAATTCTTGGTGCCTCTACTTATATAATTGGGTGCTTATGTATTTGGGCTTCACTGGCTTTTTTCAGGTTATAGAATGCGAGCAAGTTCTGTTTCTCCTCTGCATCGTAGGGGTGCACATCGTAGCTATAGTCCAGGTTTTGAACGCTCCAGTGGTGCACCACGTAGAAATCCTAGTAGATATCGAGAGTCCTCGCCCCCATATGGCCGTGTGAGGGATGGTGGCAGGTTTGCTGGTAGAGGCTATGACAGGTCTGGACATCGGCCTGGTCCATTCAGAGTTGAAGGTTTGTCTAGAAATAATCCAAATGTGCGGCCAAGAGAAGGGGATTGGATTTGCTCAGATCCTTCGTGAGTACCTTACTTTTATCGATCTTCACTCGTGGTTTTTGACTTGATCTTTTGTGCACCTCATCTTATCTTGCCTTGGTGCTTGTTAAGTGACTGAGTAATAAGAACTGCAACTTAGTTTGCCACTTGTATGGCATTTTACTTTGCTGTACTCTTCTTCACTTGGATGACCATGTCAACATAGTCTGCTTCTTCATGTCATGGTTATGGAATATGAACCTGTTTCTTGTTTCATATTGGAAGTAGTTAGTTATCACTTACGTGTACCCCTCAAATTTTTTTTAGCATTCCCTCCAAAGTCCTGGTTTACCCTGACATTTGGTGTGGGTTTTTTTCACAGTTTTGTAAATTTTAGATCATGTTACTTGATGGTGTTGGTATTTAATTTTAGACTGAATTGGGCTTTGCAGTAAAAAAATTTACTTTTTATCTCCCTTGCCAAGCGGCAAGCCATGTCTGCGATCAACACAAATGTAGGATATTGCTTCTAATATTTTTTGTCACCTCTGTTAATTGGGGGATGCAAATTCAGCAGGATTTGTATTCCACGGTTTTGTAATCATGTCAAATGAACCGCAGAAGGCAGCACAAAACCAGGCTTTGAAATGCAGTATCGATCAACGGAATTGCAGCAAGGAATTTATCGCATCCCAGAGTTTAAACTTTAACTATTGCTATGATGATGTTCTTAAATCATGTGAGCACCACCTGTTTCAGTGCGTGACATAGTTTATACCCTTTCTCAGGTGCAAAAATTTGAATTTCGCAAGGCGAGATTATTGTAACAACTGCAACAGGTCCCGCTATGCACAACCTGTCAGTCCCAGGAGGGGATATCCTGGCCCCCCATTTCCTCCTAGGCAAGGTTTTCCTGGTCCTCCAAATCATTCTCCAGGACGCATCATGAATAGCAGCTACAAGTCCCCTACCCGTGGTTGGCCGAGGCATGATCCTAGAGATTTTGGAGCTGCTAAACCATCACCCAGAAATGAAGCCAGATATCCCGATCCTCCTCCATTTCGAAGTGAGAGGCGAGATTTTCCCGAAGATGATTATAGGGATAGATACAAGTACGATAGACCACCAATGCTGCTAGAATGGGACCGCAGAGATCGTGGTAGGGATGATTTCTTGAATGAGAGAAGTGGAGGTTATGGAAGGAGAGTGCTGTCTCCGTCTCCAGAACCGCCCCTACTTCCTACCCGTGGCTGGGGTACTCTTGTAAGAGAAAGAAGCCGATCTCCAGTTAGGGCACCTCCTAAAGAATATCAGACTGATATATACCTGAGCCGAGGAAGAGACAATCGGCGGGGTGTCAGGGCAGAGGGGTTCTAGCTCATGCCAAACCCCAACCCACAGGTGGCTGTATCATGATTCCTTTATTTTATAACCGTGCCGACGGAGTATTGAGACGTACAGATTGTGGTAGAGTGACGTTTGTCTTTTTGGCCTTACTGTGTTCCATTTGTTCATTTAGACAAATTTCCTGTTGTAACTTTGGTGCTGCATGAAATGCCACTCTCGACTTTCGTGGTAAAAGTGACGTCATCTTAGGATGATATTGATCGTCGGATTAACTAGTTTGATTTTTTTAATAATAAAAAACTTGGGTAAAAAAGGATATGCAATGAATTAGGGAAAAAATATGCAATTTGGCTGTGTAAAATATGTACGTTATTCGACAAAATATTATATTATATGATTTGTAAACAGCATATTGAGCCACTTGCCTTTTTACCTGACAAGTCAACGGAGTCGTCTGGTTTAGCGCCATATATTAATTTTTTTACCTTTTCTCGAAACAGAATCTGCACGGAGCAATTATCCTCTACTTCTCGCTCACGAATTAAATTCAAAACCAACGAATCATTTTACTACTTAACGTCAACCCAAATACGAAATTGTGAAGATAGAGTTGCCCTCAATCCAGCGCACGTGATTGTTATCAACGGTAGAAAGGCCACATCCTCGGCTTCTATGAATTTACACCGCCCGATTCACGTACTAGATAACAGCCGTTGGATGTGATAACGATGCTGATCTTACCGTCAAAATATTACAAAAATTGAATTTCAAAAGCGAAACCAGAGAGGGAGGACAGAGCGCAACGCCCCCCCTCTTTCGAAAATCATCATTTTCCCAGCAATTCATGAATTGTACGTATGTAGATTCGCGTAGCTTTGATCGAGATCGAGATAATTTTGAGCCTGGAGTTTTTCTTGGAATTCTATTTTCGTGAATCTGAAGCTGAGTGGATTATGAGAGACTTCAGTTTTCGAATTTTGAATTTTGATAGGTTTGTGATTCGAAATCTGTCTAATTGGGAGAAGGAAGGCTCGCGGAATTAGACTTTTGTGTATTTGAAATTTATAACTTGTGAAAAAATTTCCGTTTGGTGAATTGTATTATTAAGTTTGGGTTTTGGAATTTTTTATTTTGAAATTATTTTTTGAATGGAGCAAAGAGAGGGAGGGGAGTTCCTTCCCAAGAATCGGCCATCGCAATCGGAAGACTCTGCAACGCCCGCAGCTGCGGATTTCCCGGCGAGGAAGCTTGTAAGACAGCTCGATTTTACTGGCTTAAGTAGCGGCGCGTCGAGCGTCGTTCACCCTCAGCCGCTTCAGATAGCAACGCCGAACCATCTGAGTCACCCGACACAGCAGCTGTCAGCAAGACCGCCACAGATGCTGTTTATGACTTCGCAACAGCCTCCGCGGCCACCTGCGCCACCCATTCATCCTACTATACGTCCTCTTGTGTAAACGCCTCAGCAACTACTTGATTTTTTTTTTTTTTTTTTTATCGAACTTTGTCGTAATGATTCATTCTTGGGAGCATCAGATTGTTGATTTTTAAAACCCTTTAAGGTTTCGTTGGCCAATTCTTCAGTTTTCATAAAAAATTCCGAGATTTTTTGTGAAATTATCCTGTCGCAGATGTCTATTTCAATAGGAGAAAAGTGGAAATAGATTATTTTATAACGATAACTTTCTTGGCAGTAAAATGCATGAATAATTATCACTGCAAAAGATAGTAATTCCGTTCCTTACATTTCTAGTTGTCTGGATTACTTTCTTGTAGAAATTTTGGGTTCGTTGGGTTATTATGCCCCCAATAAATAAGCATTTACACGCAGAAATTTCATTTACCCTGTCCGTGATAACTTCTTTCTATAAATTATCTACATATTCTTGTTGTGTTTCGTTTGGAGATTGATGTTAGTTGGTCTTTGCTCATGAGAAGCTTTCCTTGTCGTTTATCTTTTTCCCTTTTCACTTGATATACTTTTCAGTTGCAGCAAATTTGTGGATTATGTATTCTAATTTTGTGTACTGACTGATTTAGAAGTCTTTTTGCATCATGTCTCCTGAAGATTCCCTAGCGTCTCTTTTGATGTTGCTTTATGATGCTTGTGTATATGCAAAAGATCAAATGTTTGATTGCCTTTTTATATTTTCTTCTCTCTTTAATGTGTTATAGTAGTTGAAGTACACCTCTCCTATTCTTTGTATGGACACTTATTTGCTGGCAAGTTAAATGAATTCTCTTCCTTCCACAGGAAACCTGAATCACCAAGAGCAAGATCAAGACCAAATCTGAATGAAGTAAAAGATGGTACTCCAAAGAAACCAAAGCAGTGTAACTGTAAACATTCTCGATGTTTGAAACTGTGAGCAGTTGCCCTTTGTCGTGCTCTTTGTTCTGTGGCAAATGAGTTTATAAGAATGTTTTATCTGCTTCGATTTTTTGTGGTAGACTTTGTGTGCTGTTTTCAGAATAAAGTGCCAGACACTGCTCAAATATTCTATGTGAATATATAACAAAAATGTGATAATTTTCTGTGTGAGGCATTTCACGAGGTTAAGCATAATGATATAACTGAATAACTTTAAATTCTTGATTATAAGTTTCTGATTGTTGTGTGGTTGTTCGGATTTATTCATTTGACGATAGAACAAGGTTAGCATTATCTGTTTCGTGGAATATCTTTGGCATTTGTGTACAAGTTGCGATTGGGGAATAATTAGCATAGCCTAATTTTGAAGAGTCCCCCATTAACAGCATGTGACAAGGTCCAATAATGGGCAATGAAGCTAATATGATTACTCAAAGATTTAGATAACCGTTCATTAAACTGTTTTATGTGTTTGACATGTAATGTTGCACATGGAATGAATTTGATATTTCCCATTTATGAAGGTATTTCTATTCCCTAATTATCTAACTAAATTTTGCGAGGTTATGTTTGTCATTACACCATTTTTATTTTTCACTACTCAGTAGCATCTTTAATTTGATAATTTTGGCTTGTTGGTGTTCCTATGGTTTCAATAATCTCCTAATTTTTTATTTTATTTATTTAATTTTTGTAAAGCTCTTTAGATTTTTTATTGAGTATATAGTGTGTGAATAAACTACTTCCTACCTTGACGGAATGAATTCGATGCATGTCCTGACAATTTCGTGGTCAGGTATTGTGAATGTTTTTCATCTGGAACATATTGTGATGGCTGCAACTGTGTAAATTGTCATAACAATGTTGAGAATGAAGCTGCCAGAAGAGAAGCAGTTGAAGCTACACTTGAGCGCAATCCTAATGCATTCAGGCCAAAAATAGCCGGTAGCCCACATGGAGCTCGGGATAACAGGGTACTGTGAAAAGCTCTCTGTCATCTTTTAAACATGCATTGTTATACTATAAAGCATTAGCTCGGGATTATTGCCTTACAATCCATTTTAAACAGTTCTGATTTTTGGCTTAGATGTGATTGATTTATATTTGTTTTTGTTTTTGCTCTCTCACTTCCTTCAATGACATTTATTATCTGAACTTCTTTTTTATAATTGAAAGCTTTGGAATCTGCCCTTGAAATTGACTGTCAAGAAATGTTTTTTCATATAGAGAAATACAAGTGGTACTCGGTACTCCCAACAAGCAATTTCTTTTAAATTCAAGTTTCCTATGAGACTGAAAGTCAAACCTAGGTTTAAAACCATGTAATCGCTGCATGTTCTGATTTCTTGGAGGGCATTGTTTTTGCAAAATATCGTTCAGATGAGGTTCTGGGTAATTCTTATAGACGAATGTTAGGACAGAATAGGCGTGACACAAGAATGTATTGGAAAAGAGACGAGTATAATTGAGAAAAGGTTCGATGTTGGCAATTGAAGATAAAATTAAGTCCATATGCTGAAGATGGTTTGGGCATTTACTGCTAGAAACACACGTGAGAAAGTGAATCATAGTATCCAGGAGAAGAGGAGGGAGACTAAAATTAACTTGACACAAAAGTATAAGCACAAGTCAAGTTATTTGTCGGAGTATGCATATAACTGGCATGACTATGCATTCCAGTATGTCCAGAACTCCTAATTTTCTAATTTGTTTATTGCATGCAATAACATCATGTGTGTAGGAGGAAGCCAGGGAAGGTTTAATTACCGGAAAGCATAATAAAGGATGTCACTGTAAGAAATCAGGATGCCTCAAGAAGTACTGTGAGTGCTTCCAAGCTAATATACTTTGTTCTGAAAACTGCAAATGTGTGGACTGCAAAAACTATGAAGGAAGCGAGGAGAGGCAAGCACTCTTTCATGGAGATCATGGAAACAACATAGCATATATCCAGCAGGCAGCAAATGCTGCCATCACGGGTGCTATTGGATCTTCTGGTTATGGGTCTCCCCCATTGAACAAGAAACGAAAAGGTCAAGAGCTTTTTTTTGGATCAATAAAGCAAGATCCAGTGCGCATGCATGGGCATTTGCAACAGGTAAATTTTAGTTATTTTCTCGAGATATAATCTGCATTATGCGGTTAACAAGATTGCTAGAGTATGTCTGAGCAGTCCAAGGCTACATGGACTTGGTTCATTTTGTGGTTTTTACTCCTTTCTCGAATTTAATGTTCATGTTTTCTTTTTTAAGACATGCATAATGCTTCTTTAAAATTCAAATTTTATTCCAAAAGTTCTGTGCTAAAGTGTGTTGATATAGCACACACTTACATTAACATATCACTGTGTTAAGGGTAAAAATGAAGACATCTAAAACATTAAACTTCACTTGAAATTGCATCAATAAATCATGAGAGATGAATTATATGATCCCTATTTGCACTTAGCGTATTATTTTTGTACCTTTATTGTTGCTACATATCCGCATTTTGGTGACTGATGAAGTTGGTGCCTAATCTCACGAGCACAAAATATAAATATGTCCTGTGTTGGAAAATTTGAACTCAGTAAAATGCCCTAAAGAGGTGAAGTCCAATGCTAATGTCATGCTTACGACTCTAAATGAGGAGTGTATACTTGATAGTAAAAATTATTGGCTGGAATATTTTCATGTCTAAGGCAAGGTTCATGACATGGCACAAGTGCTGATATATTTAAGGCATTCTGGCATTTGAAGGGATTTGTAATATATTGAGGGATTTCTAGATGAAGTAAATCATTACACCGTGGCATTTGAAGGGATTTGTAATATTATGAGATCAGATGTCAAAATATTTGACTGAAAGCTTCTTTAATGGTTTGGGTTCAACCATTACACTGTTACATTAATATATATTTGTTCGAGTGCGAGTCTAGGAGTAATGATTGAGCCTGAAGTAATATGAGATTTTGTTACTCCATGTGTGACATGGAGAGCCCAATTGAAATTTCTGCAACTATCTTGTGGAAAAACCAGTAATGATCATAATTTCTGTCGACACATATGATTGGTGGGAAATAAATGGGGACTTGTTGAAAATAATGTCTGCAAGTTGAAATGTCTTAATGTGGATAGATGGTTTAAACTTGTTACTTCTGGACCTGGTTAACATCTTCTTCACTATATTTGAATAAAAATTCATCAAATTGGATATTTTTTCTCTTTTGACAGGCTAACCAAATTAAGGGTTCAGGACCTTCACTGCCTTCACTTTCTGGTCCCCAGCATGGTAATGTATCAGTCTTGGGCCCTTCAAAGTTTACTTACAGGTATACATAAATATCAATTGAGATTCATTTGCAGTATGCTTGAACGCAACTTACTATTGTATTGTATTGTATTGAAAGGTCACTCTTGGCTGACATTATTCAGCCTCAGGACGTTAAGGAATTCTGCTCGGTGCTCGTGGTGTATGGGGGAGAAGCTGCAAAGATGCTTTCCGGTATACATGGATTTTTAAATAATCCAATTTATTTTGTGGTTTATTTGAGTCAATATTACATTTGATTTTAATGTTACCCATTACCTCATAGCATCTTCGATAACGCACTAACACTCTACTTGCTATCACATGGCATTTTTCAAGGAAGATTTCCAGCAAATATATTTATCAATTACAGAGATTTGAGTAAATTCTCTCCATCCATCTCATGTTCTCTATCCAACATTGGATAGTGTCCGAGACAGTTCAACAATCTCATGAGGAAATTGTCGGGCTTGTGTTTGTTATTTGTTTTTTTTCCTTTTGTTCCTTAAAATCTAAGACGCGTGAGACAACATCATATTACTGTTGGCTTTCTTGTCTTAATTAATATGTCTGTGACATGTTCTCCTGTGTAGTGTAAACTGTTCAGACTGAGCATTCAAACACGTTTTGTTGTCTTTGTATGCCTCCCTTTTTATGTGTTGTGTATCCTTGTCCAATTTGTATCCTTCCGATAGAGGCCATAAAAAGAATGTAGAATTATTGATTTCACGGTAGAATTGGCTTTGGGTTCTAACTTTTGGTGATAGTATAAATATTATGTAAGCCTTAGCTGTTCTTTTGTGCATTAACTACATGCATCCTTAGATCGTAACATTCTCCAATGCTTTCTCTTTTATGCACGTGAGAAGCACCGGAATTTGGAGACTTTTGAGTAATAATCAGATGTTCCTTGGTTATGTCTGAAATTTTTCGTGCATTCTTGCAGAAGAGAGAAAACCAGTAGAAAATAGTACAGAGATTTGTAGAGAAAATTCACCAGCTTCATCAAGTCAAGATCTGTCTCAAAGCCTGAAGCTTTCTGTGGCGGAGGAAGCTTTAATATGCGATCCTTCAAGTGGAAACCAGAATGAAAACACTAAAGTCGAGAGTGGTTTTGAAGGAGCTGATTTATCAAAAGGAAGGCCAATGTCTCCTAGTACATTAGCTCTGATATGTGACGAGCAAGATGCAATGTTTCCTACTACTGCTTCTCCTAATGGATTAGCAGGCCATAACAATGTTTTATCACAGTTACCACGTGATCAAAGACTGGCTGAAGCATATCCAGAGCAAGAAAGAATTATTTTAACTACCTTACGAGATTGTCTGAACAGGCTCATAACTTTAGGAAATATAAAAGGCAAGGTTCATCCTCTCTGCTTTTAATTTTTTAATTTTTGCTATCTAAATTTATGGACATGATTGAGCATCTGAAATTTTATAAAACTAGAAGCAGGCAATCAATTCCATGAACTCATAGATGGACATCTGTATATCTGTAATGTAATTATGTCTGGTAATAGAATAGGACGGCTTGCTAGTTTACTAGTTCAATGGTTGCTTTCTAGTTAAAGTTTGTCGCCAGCCACCCATTGATATAATATCAGTGAAACTCTGTGCGAGTGTTTTGAAGAGGAAAAAAAAGAGGTAAAATCTGTGCAAGAGCGTCCCGTCGCTACTAAGTTCAAAATTTCATGGTTGGTTTTAACTCTAATATTTGCATGTAGTAGTATCCTAATCTTAGAATCGTTGGCTCCATTCGCTAAATACTTTCTCAAATTGTATTGGTGCAAACCCGTGGAGAAACTTTAAATTACCTCAAGCCATTCTCAAATTGTAGTGCCTTCAGGTTTTTAAATGTTGCAGCTCTTAAGGAAAAGAAATTGAGGGCATAGTCTAGAAATGACACATTTCATCTCATTGTGGTCACTTTGAGTGAGAACAACAGGTTTCTGACAGTGTATTGTTTATACTCGCTTCCCATTTGTCAAGTGTTTTTTTGTGTCCAATTGATCACTTTATATGCTAATTTAAAATATGATGTTCAACCGTCTCATGGTATTTAGATAATTTTAGATGGAAGAAATGAATGATTGATGAACGTGATTATTCTTTTCGTCTTGGGAGTGTACTAACATTCCTTTTCACTCTGCAGAAGCCAAATATTCTTCATTGGCACAGACAGATTCAGGTAACGAGAAAGATTTAACCAGCAATGACACAATAAATACAAGAACTGAAACTTCAAGTCAGCAGCATATAAGCAATGGTGCTGCAAAAATTTCTGTTCTTCCACCAAGGATGCCTTATACGGTCAGTCAAGATGTTGCTGCTGTCAATAATGAACCCCGTCAGAAAATAACACCAGCTGCTGAAAATGGGAATGTAAGAGCGAAAACTGAACGTGAACTATAACGTGTTTAGGATTAGTCGGCATTCACCCAAAACATGCTGTTGCATCTCTGTAACATTAGGCCGTAGTTTGATTTGGCTTTTCTTCGGTGTAGCAGTATAGGGTTCATTGTTAGTACAGATTTCAGATAGAATTTTCTATGTATTCATTGATTAATGCCAATTTAAGGTTGAAATGTCCATTTTCTGGGCAGATATTTACTTCCACCTTGTAACAACCGAGCAAAGTGACAGGATGCATTACAACTATAGAACCATGTTACCTGCCACATAATTATTACGATTATTAACTTGATGATATAATATAACTCATGATTTAAAAAAAACTGTATAATTATTACGTTAATTATAATAGAGTTTATATTAAAAATAAAAACAATAATTGGCTATTAATCAAATTATGTATTATGTTATATAGGAGTATGTTTGAGATATTATAATGTATACAAAAATAATTTGGTCTTTAACAAATATTCAAATAAGATTTTTAAAAAATAAGATGGATACCCAATTTTTTAAAAGCATCTTATTATTTTGATATCTTATAAGTTGTTTTTAAAAATTTTATCTAACAAAATTTCAAAGCTTATAAGTTGTGCCAAACACCCTTTAAATTTTCCTATTATAGAGACAAATGATTTGGTATCATTATCTTTTTTTTAATTTATTATTTCAAAATTATAATTTAGTCTTTTATTTTTTTTTTAACCATTAGGTCATAATCATTAAAAATTTCAGTTTAGTCAGTCACAAATTTTTACAATTAATGGACCCTCATTTAAATATAAAATAAATTAATTATAAAAATTTCAGTTTAGTCTGATGCTTGGACAACTATGCCATCATCCAAAACACGACATGCCTCATTCACCACAGGAAAGAGTACCATCTCAGTAATTTCTTCATCAGTCACAGTTATAGGCTGCAAGGAAGATTTTATGGGAAAGATAATAACAGAAAAGTTTCAATCACACATACAATTTTAGAATAAGAGCAAGACTAAACAGACAACAAAATATACCACTATCACGTATCAAGTTTGCAAACGAAAACTTAAAATCTTTTTCAGACCTTCCCACCAGGCATGATATTCGTGAGCCTCCTAGACTCTTGTATTATTGGGAGCACTGAAGGATCAGGCTTTGGCTTGCTTCCTTTCACATATATATATAATATCCTTTCCATTATTTTTGCCTGCACAAAGTTGCACCAACAATTAGCAAGGGAAGATGTATGCAAGACCTTTAAATTAAGCAAGAACAATAACTTATCTCGATCATTTCTCCCATTTTTCATAAGCAAATCAACCAGTGGAGATATGAAAGTGCGATCAGGAAAGGACAAAGAAAATTCTTTTGTTGCTGCAACAGCTACTCCATATCCTGCGACATCCTGGAGCCTGTAAGGCACCAGGTATTACAACCATTTCCATATATAATCTGCCAGCTGAAGGGAAACATGAACATAGTGAAAAAACAAACTCTACCAAGAATCAGTATTCTCAATCAACGTGATTTCTAAAAACATTCCTCGGGTCTAAACACTATTTGATAAAATAGCCACTGAGAAATACATTTTTCATAAAATAACTCAATAATGAAATGCCATAAGTAGTCGCTGACAGACAGGCAAGGCCTATGTTGCATACATGACGTAAAGGAAAGAAAATTACTGGAATGGGCCCATAGGCAGGCCAAAATCACTGATTAGCTGGTCAATTCTGAAAACGTCCACACCCAAGTTAGCCAAAAGATGTGCACTTTGAGAATATGGAAAGAAGGTTCTATTCACAGCAAAGCCAGTGCAGTTTCCTACTACAACAGGAACTTTCTTTATGGTCTTTCCAGCTGTCATTAGATCAAGAATTACTTGAGGCGAGGTCTTCTCTGTCCGCACGATCTCCAGAAGAGGCATTACATGGGCAGGACTGTCAAGAGTGACAACACGATCAGCAACTGGAGTATATTTAGTCATTTCTAAAACAAAATTTGCTGTCAATACGATACAATACACAGTTCCAAATTGATTTAACTAAATTAAACTCCTTGAACTCTCCATAGTGCCGTCTAAGCATATAAATGCAAGAATACTTGGAATGAAGGTATTCAGTGTGGCCTATATGATCCTAACAGATTCAAAAAAGAGTTCAATGAGGGGGCAAGGCATCACAGGTGAGGGTGGTGACTTTTAATAGAAAGAGAGGAATTATTATTTGACCAAAACATATGTTTTCCATGTTCGGATTTCTAGACTCAAAGTTATGACATCTACATTGAAAGGAGATAGAGAATCGGACTACAGAAATCTTTTGGCAACCAAGGTGGAAGATTATTTATGTGTTTTATCAATCCGACATAATGCAAAGGTAGCACATTCTATTTCAATTTGTGAGAGAAAACAAAGAGTCCTTTTCCATCTTCACACCACTTCACATCCACATTACAGCCATGGTAATGATCATAACATTGCAAATATTAAGAAACTCCAAATTGCTATGCTCTTTGGCCAACATCCGAACTGCTCAAGAGCAAGAATAAGAATTCATGATTTCTAATCTTTACTTTTTCCACTCAGTGAAATTGAGGAATTAAATTCCAGAATTTGTCAAGAGGGTGTCAACCTGAAAAAATGTGCACCCACAATCCAAACTTGTGCTTTGGTCTTTTCTCCAATTATATTGAGGTCTATAGTAGATGAGTTTGATGCCAAAATACAGTGCGAAGCGCACACACCTCAATATCCTCAAAAATTTTCTGTTTTAGGGAAATATTTTCAATAACAGCCTGCAATTAAGACAATTATATAAGAAAAGCAGAACATTAATTGGGAACTGTGACATTAATTCTTAGTAGCCACAGTTCGCAAAGATAACAATGTAGGAAATCCACAAACATCATAGCAAATCAATTGAGGCTTATCTTCTGTTTCCTTCATCAAAATCAATAATTAATTTTGTCGGTGACAGTGAATCATGGATGGAAGAGAACTCTTTTTAAATCATATTTTCAGTGATTTCTAGTTCGAACTTCCATATAGCTTCTTAGAATCAAAATTATAAGATGTTCAGCTTATTGTCAGTAAAATAAGTCGTGGAAAAAGCACTGATGGAACGATAATTTGGAATCGTGCATCCTTCTAAAAACTTGATTTGACAAATTGATAGATATATCTCTAGAAAATCACACACACTATCTATCTAACCTACCTCTATGATCATATCCACGTCCTTGAATTCAGAGTATTCTAAAACACATTTAAGCATCAAAAGAGCCTTCTCGGCTTTATCCAGCGTCAATTTTTTTCGTGATACCAAACCTCGGACATTGACTGCAATACAAAGTATGAAGCATAACAACCACATGAAAATTGAACAAAGTATGAGAATATTTGAACCTCCACCGAACTGTAAAAATTCATATTTATTGTCAGATCACATGATATCCATTTCTTCCTTAGGTACAATTGCATATGTTTTCTTGCTAGAATTTATAACTTGAAACTACAAGATTAATTTAAACACATGCTAACTAACCTTGAATTGCTTTTAATCCCTTCTGAAGATAATCAGAATTGATTTATTTCAGAACAACATAAATATAGCTCAAAATAAAAGTTGTGGCTATTCCAGAACCCATTAGTCCTCCACCAATAACAGCAATTTTCTTTATTCGTCTCGCGTAAGTCCAACATCTGTCACATTAGGCACCTGTATGATTCAACAAAAATTAAATTGTTGGCTGAGACACGAGACAAATAAATTCACAAGGCACCTGTATGATTCAACAAAAAATAAATTGTTGGCTGAGACACGAAACAAATAAATTGACAACAAGAAGGAAAAGAGGAAAGGCAATTTTAAAAGTATTATAGAAAACTTTCACAAATCAGACACCAAAGAAAATAGCAACATCATGCAACAAATAGAAATTGTCCATAAGACGAGAAATCAAAACCCAAGGCAGAGGCAAATGGTTGCAGTAAGGAAAATATGGGAAAATTGCATCAGCAACCCCTGTCAAAATTCAAAAAAGCTAAAAACCCTCTATGTAAAATTAATTTCATTTAAAACCCTGGGTTTTAAAAATTAGACCCCTTGCAAATGGGGTAAATTTGCTTGAATTCTAAAAACACTACGATTAAATGTGCTTGATTTTTGAAAACTCGGGGTGTAAAATCTACAGGGAATTTCGTAATTTTTTGCAATTTCACAAGGGTGTAAAATGCTATTTGCCCGTGAAAATTTATCTGAGACTCCGCATTGGAACTGTGACGTTTTAAACAGTAATATTGGATCTTAATAACTTAAGTTGACAAGATAGACAGCTTTGTGAATCCTAAAAACTTAAACTTAAGTTGGTCCCTGTACTCTAAGATTGGAAGATGAAGAACCACACAGAAAGTTCTAGATCAAGCGGCCTCAACAGAATAGCAGATTATATATGGGGTGAATTGAGGTCCAATCAAAAAACTATTGAGCTACCGCTGAAACTGAGAAAATTTTGGAAATGAACACTTTGCATGAGTAGGTAGTGTTCAACTGGGACAAGTCATCGATTTTGAATGGTGACTGTTGTTTGTATGTCCATTTTCTTACATAGTAAATTCATGTATCGAAGTGCACTCTTACTCCAAATGTTAGCATTACATATTTGTCTCAAGTTTGCCAACTTATGCCATGTAAGACTTTTAGACCAGCAAGTTATTTTTTTTTTCTTTTGGCCCGATCAAAAGTGCCCACAGATTTAAATATGTGCCCCTGCACCTTTGTTGTTGCCCTTTGAATCATATTTTTATCCAAAATATTGCTAAAATCATCAAGTAACAAACAGTTCATAAGTGCCACTGCACCTTTGTTGTTGCCCTTTGAGCAAAAAATGCATGAACAAGGCCTTTCGATGTGTCTGTTTTCACTAACTCCTTGAATACTTCTGACTCCTGCAAAACAAATAATTAAATCTCACAAGGAGCCAAACTATAAGATGCATTGTATACAGCAGATTAAAATATGCTCCACATAAAGTAGAACTCAAAAGGATAATAACCCCCAAAGTAGTTGATTTATAAAACTGTTTACAAAACCGTTAACTTGCCTTTGCAAAAACTAAACTCTAAGATAAGTTTGATACCAAAGATTAAAATTTGTCCTCGAAAGCGAACTTTAAGGATATTAACTCCTAAAAGTGGTTTCAGAAAAATATTTAGAAATCCAAGTCAAAAAACCAACTTGTCTTTGTACGTGGCTAAACAATAAGATAAGTTCTATATCACAGATTAAATATGTTCTACAAAAACTAGAACTTTAAAAGATATTTACTCCCAAAGATAGCAGTTTAAGAAAACTATTCACAAAACCAAGCCCAAGAAAACTTGCCTTTAAAACTCTATGATATGCTCCATGAATTATTCCTTCTGCAATCACATCAAGACATGCCTGGTGCTGAAGCATATTTTTAACAGTCTGTTTGACCTGTTGCATGTCTAGCCATTTTTATCAAATCAATCCCATCATACAGTGAGCCAAGTTTTTCCACATTATGAAGAGGACGTATCCACGACTTGCGCCTTCGGGCGATGTCTAATGCCCATTGTCTAGAGACTTTCAGCAATTCTTCTGAAGCCACAATAGCATCAACAAGGCCTAGCTTCTGTCCTTCTTCTGATGTTATTGGTCTAGATGACTTGAAACATCATAGATAGTCAAATAAACATAAATACCAAACAAACGTAATGAGCATGATAACATTAACAAGGGCAAACTTATCTTGGGAAAGAGAGGTGTATACAAAACTAGGAGATATTTTACAGTTAAATTTAGAGGATGTATATTCTACACATGCACAGATTACGAGCTCTAGAGGTAAACTTCGGTGTCATAAATATATATGATAAATTAAAAATATGTTTTCTCATTCTGAACATGATAAGAAAAAAATTATGAGTGAATCGACTGGACTGGAAAACAGAAACTTGACTTAAAAAAGTAATCAAGATCTTCTCAACCATATCAATGGAACAAGTGAAGCTTCAGACAAAATATTCTCACCTGCATGCTGAAAATGAACTTTGGACACGATGCATAACAGATTATGTGATTGGGACATAAGCTACTATAGTTGATCGTTGAGACAATGATCACAACATCACAGGAGTATGATGGGAAACAGAATTTAAAATATGAGGAAAAATCAAATGTCCACGATGTCAATTCTTGCCACCAAATTCTATCAGTTTAGCTACAAGGGAGAACCTACCAGCAGAATAACAACTGCTTTTTCCAATCCTATAAGCCTAGGGAGACGTTGTGTACCTTGTAAAACAGCCATGATCAGAAAATCATTGTCATTGTTTGAAATTATATAACATTTCCCCATCCAACCCTGATAAAAAGAATTATTATCTTGCAGTCATACCTCCAGCTCCAGGGATGACTCCAAGACTGAGTTCTGGCAGACCAAGTTATGCTTTTGGTGCAGATATGCGTGCATGACAAACCTACAACAATGTTCCAAATATGACCAAATGAGATTTAACTGTTATCAGATATGATGCTCTGGGAGTAAACTCTTGAAATATCAAATATCTGCACGAAGATTACGAACCATTGCCAATTCCAAGCCACCTCCAAGAGCAAGTCCCTCTATAGCAGCAACAGAAGGTTTTTTTGCATCTGATGAAGGGATTGGGTATCAAATAAAATTAAATAAGTTCCGATAAAATGCCACATAACATTTAAAATTTGAAAATCTTGAATTGGTCAAAAACCTTCGATTATATTGACCATGAGATCCACAGATACATCAGGCAAGATAGAAATGTCACCTAAATAAGCACATTTTCAATTTAGTTCCCATGCATGTGGTATTGATTCATTCAATAACATCAACAAAATGAGACAAGCAGAGATGTTAACGCATGCATACCAGTTCTGTGTACCGTTTCAAATACATTGAGGTCAAAACCTCCAGAAAATTTGCCGTCATTGCCTTCAAATCGAGAACACTTAGAAAATCAGTTGTTACTTCACTTACTTGTTACGTAAAACAACAAGAGATCAAAGTCACTAAATCCTCTACAACTGTAACGCTTTCAAGAATTAGAATTTAAATGAATTTCCCTCCTGAGTAGCAATTGCCAATTACTCCTCCAGGAATTGAATACCTCGCAGAACTATTGGTCTTGTCAAATATATACTTTACTGAGGAATAACAGTTGAGAATAAGCAGATGACTATTGAACTCTTTCAAATTTATGAACACGGAGAACCAACCGCGAACAATACAGTGAAGGGATCTCTATTTAAAATTCCATATTTCCATTTAACATCTCTACATTTATGTTCATTATTTCACAATCATTGTTCAATATATGTTCTCAAATTTTATGCACTTTTAAACTTGTGTCATTCAATATTTGATAATTAATTGAAATCTAATCTCAAGAATATTTAACTCAAGGTAGGAGGTTCCATCGGACACGGTTCGAGTCCACCATAACCATGTGACATTCCATTAATTCTCAATAATTAGATCATAGAACTCAGGTTTATGTGATACGTTTATATGATTTCCAAAAACTCAGGAAAAAAATTATTTTAACAATCAGCAAGAACACATAAATATATATATTTTAATACATGCAAATAAAAAATATTCAAACATATTTCAACTTCAAAATATTATTGTTGGAGTCAATAAATCGCGAATCTTTCACTCATTAATACATAAAAATAAAAGAATCCACACATATTTCAAAAAATTTACATATATTTCAATTTCAAAAAATTCAGACATATTTCAATTGCAATAAATCGCAAATCATCTACTTATTTCAACTTAAAAATATTCTTAATTAAAAAAACTTAAAACTATGGAAAAATCATGACAATAATCAAGTCAAACTAAAAAAAATTAAAATCAAAATTAGAAAATTTTATTGGAGTCAATTTATTCAACAATTTGACAGAAACAAAACTGTTTTGTCATATATCTATGCATATATATTATTATAAACAAAATATTAATCATTATTTGTGTAAAAAAATTAGGTGGACAAAAAAATGCAATTTGTTTGAGAACTAGAATGGATGTTTTTCAAATCTTTTAACGCATGAAATTGATGAGGGAAGAAAAGAGATTGAGAAAGAAATTGATTGTGAGTAAAGTTTAATAAAAATATTATTTTAATAAATTAACTTAATTGAAAGTTAAAATTGATTAGAGTAATTTAGT
The DNA here is from genome assembly GCF_012295235.1 of Primulina huaijiensis. Taxonomy (NCBI): domain Eukaryota; kingdom Viridiplantae; phylum Streptophyta; class Magnoliopsida; order Lamiales; family Gesneriaceae; genus Primulina; species Primulina huaijiensis. The sequence goes on from NC_133321.1 coordinate 18,613,181, forward strand.
GGAAACTATTTAATAAAACATCCAAAAAAATGCTCGGTTGCATAAAAGTACCAATAAGAACAACAGCTTTAACATCGTCTCTTCTCATGGCCTCTGTATACTTCTCCTTCAACCCTTCGAAAACTACACAACCAGAAAAAAAAGTAGAACTGCTGATTTCATACACACATAACAGCGTAAACAATTTCAAAACGCAAAAATAAGGGTGGCATCTTACTGGCAATGGCCAGAGCGTTAACTGGAGGATTAGAGATGGTGATGACCGCAACCCCGTCGTCTCCCACCTCCATGGTCACCGTAGCTTGCTTCATTATTTCGGATCAAAATATGGCGTTCGCTTGATCCACCGAGAAGAAGTAGAAAACCAAACTTGGCAAGTGTTGGTATAATAATGCGAAGGCAATTTCCTATGTCGTTGATGTAAACTTCACTTGGACTCGTGAAACATGTTTGCGGTTTGGTTCAAATCACGGAACCGCACATTTTACATGTTATGAAAGGTGGTAGTTCTCTTGTAATCTGGCGAGATGTTTTAATTTTATTAATATTTACCATAAAAAATCATATTCTTAATATTTTTTCATGGATCACTCAAATAAAGGATCCGTCTCATAAAATAATATTTGTAAATATTTATGATAAAATCATACGAACGCTTAAAGCAAAACATATTTTGATTGTCAAAATAAATAAAAAAATTTTAAAACTTTCGTTGCGTTTGGTCCTGTAGAAAACCGGGATCCAACATACCGTACGGTTTTCAGATGCTGACTTTGCTCCTCGCTGTTCCTCGAATAAATCAGTAATTCATCTATAAAAACTAAGAACCGTCTTACACAAATTTTTGTACTCGAGCTACTCAACTAACATACAGTTATCATATTTCTTTTATGTCCAAATTTAAATTATTTGATGAAATCGTAGGATATGTTTGGTATTTACTTCAATAAATTGTAGGTGATTTGATTGAGGAATTTGCGTATAATTGTTCGCCACGTTGCATATCATTATTATTTGAAACGCACACGCACGTGATTTATGAGAAAAACGTTGGATTTCAAAATCTTGTGTTATGCCTAAACATTGATTTTAATACTTCTTTCATTCCAAAATATAAATGCTATATTTTGACGAATTTTAATTTTTTTTATGAGATAATATCCAATTTAGTCTCACGTTTTATGTTATTTTTTCGAATTAGTCCCTCGTTTTTCATTTATCACGAATTAGTCTTTTATTTTTCACTTGTTTACTGAATTTGGTCCACATGTTCATTTGATAATTAACACATGGAGAATTACATTTCAACGTATCAAAATCTCTCATGTTCTTGTCTTTTAACACGTCGTATCTGAACACATACAAAGCCTACTTTTGTATAAATGAATAAATAATTTTTACTCAAAATGCCATGTAATAAATGTTATCGACCTATCTAAAGAGAATAATACATATTTCCCAGTGTGTAAAAGAAAAGAAGCACAACTTCAGCATTCCGTGAGAAATTTCCCCATGTTTTCTCAAACACTTACAAAAAACATCGTTGTTTTTCTAAAAATATATTAGATTAACAAAATTTCTACTAAAATTTGTAGAATAATCATTTGGAAATTTCCCAGATATTTAAAATTTAAAAAAGCATTGATTTATCAAACTTCCATCAAAACAATACCAAAACACTTTTTGTAATGAATCGAGTCTGAAGAATGAAACCGTTTCTATGATGCTTTATATTTGTATAAGCAAAGAACTTCTATAATAACCATATAAGAATGTCCTGGAACCACATCAAACACTGTGAATAATAATACTCTGTGTTGCAACTTCCTCGTCCACTGCTTGTAAACACCTCTTGCACTAATGGATAGAACAACTCGATCCTTGTCCAACGTCACTTCAAGAAAGATCCCTTATATTTGAGAATCAATAACCTCTGCAACTGAACTTTGGTAATTCGCTATAAGATCCCTGAAAGAGAAGCACATGCGCACATGAAGACCAGTTAGACATCACAGTTTTGATCAAATCTAAATTTCACCTCAACATATATACTTGAACATTGAGAGAAACATGAACATGTGATATGAATTTTGCTTTTGTTGAGCCATATCATGTTAAGAACGAACCTTCTTTGAGTTAACAAGTTTTGGGTTTCCTCCATTTTGTGCTTTTGTCCGTCAACCACCTGCCAACCATATTTCCGGGAAGGGAAACCAACATAAACAATGATCCGACAATTGTCATATATTAGCTCAATAACTATTCAAACCAGATCAAACACAAGATTTCTTTCCCAAGTGAGGAAGTGAGATGAGCTGTCTCAAATCAAGCTTGATAAAACTACGGTTTTTGGAGTTCAAACTCGAACTCTGTTTCAGCTATTCATGAGCTCCCTTGCATTAAATTAATTAACTGTTCGTTATATTGCAATAATATAGATTAATATTACAATGTTATTTTCTTCAATCTATAAATTCTCGAAAAAAGTTAACCAACTCGACTAAAGTTCATGAGCCAAACTCATGACCTGAGCTCGTGAACATGTTCATCAAAAACTTTTACAGAGTTTAAGCTGAGCTCATGAATCATGCCAAAAAGATCCAAAATAAGTGTATAATAAAAAAAAACTACGATCATGCCAAAAAGATCCAAAATAAGTGTATAATAAAAAAAAACTACGATCATGCCACCACCTTGAGAAAAATTAGTATGTATGAAACCAATCTTTCAGTTTCATCTCTTTATTCTTTGAATCTATTTTGAAGTGAGCAAAAAGAACCCAGTTGATCAAAGAACAGAACAGCGTGATCTACCGTGGATTTTGCCTTAATTGTTCCACCGATGGAGTTCAACAGCTGCTGGCACTTCTCAAACTGCGCGTTCAATTCAGCAACCTTCCAAGGAAACAATTTAAACTCATTTTCGTAATTATGAATTAAAGGACAAATTTAAAAATTTTCAGTAAAAAGATCGAAAACAGAGATTTACTAACCAACGCATCTGTCTGCTGGTCCCTCGTACCATTTTCGGTTACTTCGGCTAAATTCTCCAATAACTATATATTAAAAAAATCCAAATCACAACCCCAAATCAAAAATTATAGATCAGCATTTGATTTAGAGAAAGGGGTAATACGTGGAGGATGTTAAAGTGAGAAGCCAGAGACTGGTTCTGCTGCTGCGGCTGTTGGAAACGGGGCTGCTGCTGGGTAAACTGCTGTTGAAATTGTTGCTCTTGCGGAAGAGATAGATGATCTTGATTGGAGGGAGTGTTTGGGTTACTGTGGGGCTGGATGTTGGGGACCATCGCCCAGTTCATTCCTCCGCCAAAATGCTCCATTATTGCTCTTTCGTTTTGTTTCTGAAAAATTTCATCATTGGAGAAGAACGAAGAGACAGTAGTAGTCCGAAACGACAACGTATCTTGGATTGTCGTGGGCCAAGAATTTTCCCCATTAATTAGGCTCTTAGTTTCTGATGTCAGACTCGATTTCACTATTCAGTTTGAAATTCATGAATTTTTTTAATAATAACATAATTTTTTAATATTAAATTTATACAATATTTATCTACATATTAGATACAGAGAATAAAATTCAAATACCTTTATTATTTAATAAATTTAAAATATATCATAATTAACATTAAATAATATAAAACATATAATAGTTAGATTTGAAATTTATGATATTATTTGGGCAAATTTAAAAAAAATACATCTGTATATCTTTCATTTAAGATTCAGTACCTAGAAGATTTTTTTTACAAATCAATACCTGACAACACTACAAACTTAGTTTTAGCTCCCTACATAGATAAATTTACATTTTTGTCCTTTTATTATTTAAATTAATATATAATTTTATCCATCAAATTTATTATGTTTTCCATCTACCAAAATATTAGTACCTATTATGAGGTTTCAAATACTTGATTTTGTTATTTGAATACTCCAAATGTGTAAAAACATACTATATTTTCGAACAATCACCATAAATTCAGTCGTTGTTGGTTTTTCATTAAAAATGCATTATGATAACTTATTCATGTCATTTTGTTTTTTAAAAAATATAGTTCATCACTCATCATGAAATAAGATTAAGCACTTATTTTGACATAAAAGTATCTGTTTTGAAGTTCCAGATACTTGATTTGGCTCTTTAAATACTCCAAATGTGTAAGAAAATACTGGATCTTGAACGATCACCATAAATTCAGTCATTGTTTGTCTTTTCATGAAATATAAATGGATGACAGATTTATCTCATTTAATATTTTTTTTGTAAAAAAATCAAATTCCTAATTGAGCATGTAAATTTTAAAGTACTTAGTCTTACTTGAGAAATGTCTATTTTGAATTTTCAAATACTTGATTTCGTAAATGAGATACTCACAATATGTATTAAAATACTGGATATTCGAATAGGAAACGTAAATTCTCCCAGTGTTGGTATTATCATGGAATATGCATGCATTTGGATGAGAAGTACCTAATTTGAGTTTGCAAATACTCGATTTGGTACAAGAGATAATGATAATATGTAATAGAGTACTTGATATTCAAATATGCAACGTAAGTTCACCAAGTGTTGGCTTTCCATGGAAGATTCATTTGGATGACATATTTATCTCATTTAATATATTTTTTGTAAAGAAAAAAAAAACAAATTCTCAAATAAGCATGAAAATTTTAAAGTACTTAGTTTTACTTAAGAAGTACATCATTTCATATTTCAAATACTTGATTTGGTACATGACATACTCATAATATGTAATAGAATACTGAATATTAGTGTTCTAAAAACCCGCTTAAGCCCCGCTTAAGCTTGAAGCTCGGCAAAAACGCCTCGTTTTGGAGAAAGCGTAAAAAAACGGTCAAACTGTAGTTTGACCGAATTAAGCGTACTTAAGCACAATTAATCACATCTATTTTTTTTAATTTTTTTATTTTGAAGGTATGTTTTTTTATTTTAAAATAATAAATTAGGTTTATAATTTAGATGTTTATTTTTTAATTTTAATTATGATTAAGCGTGTCTGATAATGATTTGACAAATATTTAACATTTTTAATGTGGTCTAGTTGGAAAAACAAATAAAGATTGTAATTTTGAGATTTTTATGCTTCTATAAATATGAGAATTACTGCATCACACTTAAATTTATCATATTTATGTATTATTTTATCTATTTATTGGTTTGAGATAATTACAATTACACTAAAGATAAAAAACGCTTTTTCACGCTTAAGCATGTGCTAATCTCGCTTAAGCCTGAAAAGCTTGGAGCTCGACATTCGCGCTTCAGGGCGCTTCACGCTTTTTAGAACCTTGCTGAATATTCGAATATGCAACGTAAGTTCACCAAATGTTGGTCTTTCTGTGGAAGATGTATTTGGATAACATATTCATCTCATTTAATATTTTTTTGTAAAAAAAAAAAACAATTTCCAAAATAAGCATGAATATTTAAAAATACTTAATTTTACCTGAGAAGTACCTGATTTCATATTGCAAATACTTGATTTGGTACACGAGATACTCATAATATGTAATAGACTACTTGATATTTGAATATGCAACGTAAGTTCATCAAGTATTGGTCTTTCGATGGAAGATGCATTTAGATTACATATTCATCTTATTTAATATTTTTTTGATAAAAAATATTCTCAAATAAGCATTAAAATTTTAAAGTACTTAGTTTTACTTGAAATGTACCTAATTTGAGTTTGCAAATACTTGATTTCTTAAATGAGATACTCACAATATGCATAAAAATACTGGATATTCGAATAGGCAATCTTTCCCTGAAAAATTCATTAGGATACTTATTCATGTCATTTAAATAAATAAACATAATTCATTATTCATCATGAACTAATTGGGATATGCATTATGAACATAGTTCGTAAATGAGCTTGACGTTTGCACTTTAAGCATACTATCGATTCTAAGATTAATTATTTATAAAATACTCATCAATATTAATTTACAATATTTTTTGATATTCACTGAATGACTTATTTGACAATTATACTTATTTGACATAATACTTATTGGTAATTATTCATTATATTTATTAGTATTTTTTTCTTTATACTTATGAGTATTAATTTATAATATCATTAATATTCATTTACAATACTTGTTGGGATTCATTAAATGAAAAGGCAATACTTAATTTGATATCATCTTCATTAGTATTCATTCATAATATTTATTAGTAATCATTCATTATATGTATCAATATTCTTTCATTATACTTACTATCAAATTTGAGTTTGTAAAAGGTAAAATCAATTATCAGTGAAATCTAATTTTGTAATACTTGTAACAATTTAGGTATCACATTTTTATTTCACGGATCTCATCATCAAAGGCCACTCAATATTGACTTCAAATTAGATATTTTGACATCATCAAATAATCGAATTTGAGTATTTAAATAGTAAAATCAAGTATTTGTGGGCTCGTATTAGATATTATTTGTATTAATTTAGATATCATATTTTTACTTCACGAATGTCATCATCAAAGACCACTCAATATTAACTTTAAACTATATAATTTGACATCCTCGAACAGATGAATATAAGTATTTAGGGAGTAAAATAAAATATTTGCGAACTCGCATTAGATACTCTTTGTACCAATTCAGCTATCATATTTTAACTTCATCAATTTAGATACTCTTCGTAGCAATACATCTTCTATAGAAAAGATCAACACTTGGTGATCTTACGTTGTATATTCGAATATCCAGTATTTTAATACATATTGTGAGTATCTTATTCAAGACATCAAGTATTTGCAAACTCAAATTAGAAACTTCTCAAATAAAACTAAGTATTTTAAAATTTCAATGATTAGTTGAGAATTTGTTTTTGTTTTTACAAAAAAAAATATTAAATGAGATGAATATGTCATCCAAATGCATCTTCAAAGGAAAGATAAACACTTGGTGAACTTACGTTGCCTATTCGAATATCCAGTATTTTAATACATATTGTGAGTATCTCATTTACGAAATCAAGTATTTGTAAACTCAAATTAGGTACTTCTCAATTAAAAATAAGTACTTGAAAATTCTCATGCTTAGTTGATAATTTATTTTT